>NW_024067818.1:300000-498571 GCF_009389715.1 Phoenix dactylifera | reverse complement strand
AAGCATCCTATATTTTGGGAATAAAGGTCTATAGAGATAGATCTAAAAGGATGCTTGGCCTTTCACAGAAGATGTACATAGAGGAGGTGCTGAAGAGGTTCAGCATGGAAAACTCCAAGAGGGGTCTCTTACCCTAAGGCATGGAATTCATCTCTCCAAGAAGATGTGCCCCAACAATCTGAAGAGATTTCAACGCATGAGCAAGATTCCCTATGCATCGGAATAGGAAGCCTCATGTATGCCATGCTGTGTGCACAACCTGATATAGCTCTTGCTGTGAGTGTCACAAGCAGATATCAGTCGGATCCAGGCAAGAAGCAATGGATAGCTGTGAAGAACAGTCTTAAGTACTTGAGAAGAACTAAGGACATGTTCTTGGTCTTTGGGAGAAGATCAGAGTTGAAGGTAGAAGGATGCACACATATTGATGATAGAAGTCTACATCAGAATATGTGCAATTGTGGTTCAGTAAATTGGAAGAGTTCCAAACAGATCATTATAGATTCTACCTTAGAAGCTGAATGTTAAGCCGTATTAAGGGTGCAGTGGAACCTTCTGATTAAAAGTTAATTGCAGAGTTAGGTGTATGTCATTAGATGCCATCACTTTACTGCGATACATTGGCACATAGCACTAGCTATGGAGCCATGGTCTCATCAGAAGTCAGCACATAGAGCGGCGCTTTCATTTCATACGCGACTATGATGTAGAGCTGCAGAGAGTAGACTCCGCGGATAACGTGGCAGACCCGTTCACTAAGCAGCTGAGTCAGCAAAAGACTGAAGCCCACCTTGAGAAGATGGGCCTAAGATATATGACCAATTGGCTTTAGTGCAAGTGGAGATTGCTAGATGTATGCCCTAGAAGCCAATTTGGCTGACACATTGTTGATTCTAGGGACATAATTTTGTACTTGACTGTTTATTATGAATAAATAAAAGGCATCTTTTCATTCATATTATTTTATGTGTCTATGAATCGTCCAGAATTTAATAAGATGATGATACATATTCTCAAGAGTTGAGAATTTGAGCCATGTATCATTGGTGATTAATTTCTAAATGCTCCTGATCAATGGATCATCACGAGGACGGTGATCGATCCGATCAGTGCACAGATCACTCTCCTTCTGGATGGACGAGACTTGAGTCCACAGTGTAGGGACACTGAAGTGATAGTGCAGGTGCTTGTTAGAGAACAGGGTATGAGCGTGACCAAGACAAGAAGTCATTTGGATGTCTATCCACTCGTCAGTGACTTGCTTGATGTTGCAGTAGTGTGACTGGTCCTTTGACCTGCGGTGCTTCGGCTACTCACAGTGAGGTTATTGTAGTTTGACTGCACACATACATGGTCTCTAGCCATATGGGTCCATGCAGTGTAGATTGGCTGCAGTAAGTTCACTGTAGGAGTAGGGTATGCACCTCAAGGAATCTATCGACCTTGATAGAAGAGGAGTGATCCTATGTGATTTGTTAGACTGAGTTCTAAGACCTTGGCCAGGGCAGTAATATAAAGTGGAAAAAGAGTTTTCCACCATCGAACTCAAGTCGAATAAATCTTGACATATGACAGACGATGGGGTTTGACGAGTTGTCCATGACCTCCGTCCTGTAGGGATCCACGATAGTAGGACTGTATCACACGTTAACTGGCACCTAGAGGTTCATCATTCATTCTGCTGGGTAGCCACTACATGCTGCTAGGTGTCACTGGTGGATGGTGGGACTCATAGGGATTATCTTGATGATCGATAAACCCTAATGAGTTGAGTTGGAATCGTTCCAACCCATTGAAAGGAGTTTTCAATAATATTGAGATAGAGATCACAATATATCTCACTACCAGTCAGAGTAGAAACCTATGGGGTCACACACACTAGAAGTATTGACCGATCCGATGGTTGAAAAGTGATTATGAATCACGAGTAATCAATTCGATTGATAAGAAGTTGAAGAAGGAAAGAGAATTAATTAATTAGACTTGAAACAAGAATCTACTTCAGGTAGGATACCTAGAGTCCTAATTGGATTAGGACTGGGAATCCTAGTTGGAGTAGGACTGGGATTCCTACTTGGAATAGGATTCCTATAATCCTAATGAGATTAGGAATTTGAATTAAAATCGGATTCCTACTTGGAGTAGGATTCCTAGAAATCCTAATTGGATTAGGACTTCGGATTCAAATAGAGTCCTAATTGGATTAGGACTAAAATTAAATACATCCTAATTGGATTAGGATTCCTTAAGTCTTAATTAATTATTAATCTAATGAATCAACATGACTCCTAATTGGATTAGGATTGAAGAGTTCAATTGAGTCATGGTTCATTCAAGTCCTAGTTGGATTAGGACTAGCATAGATTGAACCCAATTTGGCTAATCCCAATTAGATTAGGATTAAACCATGAGAGAGGCACCTAATCCTCTTTGGAAGAGGATTAGGTTAACCAAGTAAGAGGGGCATAAGCCCCTCTCATCTTGGTTGGTGCGGCACAAGAGAGGGGGCCGGCGCCCCCCCTCTTTGGAAAGTCATCTAGGGCTCCTACTTTGGAGGAGCCCTTGATGGCTATAAGAGAGGCACTAGGGCCGGCGCCCCTAGATGTATCTTGAAACCCCTCTTCAAGCCGTGGCCTCCTCTCTCAACTCCTCTTGATTCAGCCGCAAGGCAAGGGAAGAAGGACTCCAAGAGTTGGCGGCTTCCTCCCCTTCCCTTCCTTCATCCAACGCAAAGAGAAGAAGAAGGCTGCGAAGGGCTTTGATCTTCTTCCTTTTCTTCATCCTTCTTCTTCCCTCCTCTCTAGTGCAATCAAGAGTTGATTGAAAGAGAGGACATCAGCCATCAAAGCTATCTTTGCAAGGGAGCTAGCACCCCGGTGAGATAGAAAGCTTGGATCGGATCCTGCTTCGTGTGGATACCCGTAGAGGCCGGACGTTTGAACGGCTTCAAACGAACCCTCTTCCAAAACCACGAATTCAGATTTGCGGTGATCATCTACCCGCGCAAGGTGAAGATTTGATCTTCCTATTAGTTTTAAAAGTTTAATTCTACCTAATTACGAAAGGTCTCGAAACAACGTTCATAGCGATGAACGTCGAACCCGTGCATGCCGATTCCGCTGCCATCTGAAAAATTTTTGAAATATCAGCGGCATGGGCGGGTTCCCAACAAGTCGTCCCCATGCAAAAAGCGCAAACAAGCGGAGACGTCCCCGTAAGCGCGGAGACGTCCCGGAGCGCCTGGGACGCGACTAAACAACTTTTCAGGTTTGATTTGAATTTCAAACGTCTCTTTTTTGTGTCTAACGGCTATATTGCTTTTGGGGCTATAAAAGGGACCTCTTAAGTGCTTCTCAACATCTTCTTACCACCCAATACAAGATCATTCAAGAGAGAAGAGAGAAAAAGAGGTTCAAGAGAGTTAGTGCATTCAAGTGAAGAAATCAAGCGCCTTCAAGTTTTCCAACAGATTTCGTGCTCAACTACTCTCTCCCGTTTGGCATTCAAAGCTCACATTCAAGCCAACGCGATCCACATCGGAAGAACCATCATCTCCACGCTTCCAACGGCTAAAAGGGTTCTTGCGGGTTCTATTGTTTATATTGTTATATTTGCTTGTTTAAGAAGCTTTGATTTGTTTTAAACCTTTATTCTAATATCTTGTAATTTGATTCAATCAAGGGATTGAATCAAGGGGTTAAGGTTTGTTGGTGAGCCAAAGGAAAAACCAACGTTGTAAGATTGTGGTTGGTGAGCCTTTGGGAAAACAACCGGGTTGGATTGTGAGCCCGTGAAAACAATCGGTTGGTTCGAGTCGGTGAGCCTGTGAAAACCGACCGAGTTCGTTGTGATCTCGTAAAACAACAAGTTGGGTTGTGAGCTTGTAAAACAACCGGCTGTAATCTGTAGGATTATAGTGAAATTCCCAAGAGGTCTTGGGGAGTGGATGTAGGTGCTGGGGTGCACCGAACCACTATATGTTTGTTGTGTTTGTGATGCTTTTTGTCATTGTCTAACTTGCTCACCTACTTACTTAGATAAATTGCTTGCTTAACTCTTATCCGTGCATCCTTTAGTTGCAAGCATATTCAATTTACGTAATCAAGTCTCATTCAATAAATCAAACTGTTGCTAAGTTTAAATTCCACTGTGCATCTATACAACTTAGCATAATTAATCAAAAAGTTTCAAAAGAAGCTTAAAAGTTTTAAAAGACCCAATTCACCCCCCCCCCTCTTGGGTTGTATTTACTGGGCAACAAGTGGTATCAGAGCAGGTGCTCTAAGATTAATTATTGATCTCACGATCAAGAGCCAAAGATCATGACAACTCAAATAGATAGTTTTCTAGGAGAAGGACAATCAATTGATACACCTCCACTATTTAATGGCATAAACTATACACATTGGAAAGCACGCATGCGCATTTTCATACAATCACTTGATTATAATTTATGGAGAATTATAGTCAATGGAACACACACAAACACTAGTCATAATGAGAAAATGGTGGCAACAAAACTCAAAAGCCATGAACCTATTATATTGTGCATTTGATAGGAATGAGTTTAATTGCATATCTTCTTGCATGACTGCTAAAGAAATATGGAATATGCTTGAAGACAAATATGAATGCACTAACAAATCTGAAACATCATGTGTAGAAGAAGAGCAGTATCATATTGCAAATCCATGCTTCGTGGCACAAGAGGTTCATGCTGAAACTGAAAGCAATTTTACATTTAATGAACTCCATGATGCCTTTTCTGATTTGTATTTAGAATATAAGGAACTTATTTGTAAGAACAAGAACTTGAAGAATGAAAATCAAATTCTAATAGATGAAAAACTGAAACTAACTAGTAAAACTGAAATCTTAATTAAAGAGAATCAAGAACTAAATCAAAGAGATCAACTTCTCACTGAAAGTCATGATAAACTTAAGAAAAACAATGAATTACTTTTAGAAGATAACAGAAGATTAACTAAAGAAGTTGACAAATTAAAACCTATTGTTGAAAGATTTACCTTCAGCTCAGAAAAATTGAACCTAATGATAAATAATCAAAGAGCTGAATTTGATAAAGTTGGATTAGGATATCAACCTTGGTATACCCAAAAATCTTTCAAGAATATGTTTGTTAAAACAGTTTTTAATTATTCTAAAACAGATTCTTATAATACTGATAAACAGGAACAAAAGCTAAGTAAAATCTCTTCTATTGTTCCTAAATCTATACATTACAAATTTGATGAACCTAAAAGGCAAAAACAGAAAACTAAAAGTTTATGTACTACTTATGTTAGATCTATGTTTGTTAAATTCAACAGGAGGATACAGAAATACATCCCTTGTAATCCTAAAATCTGTAAATTTATGGACAAAATAGCTATTAAGAAAATATGGGTTTCAAAAGGAACAATTATAGCTAACCTACAAGGACCCAAAAGAGCTTGGGTTCCTAAGTTGAAAATATGATTATTTTTCAGCAAGAATGTCTAGCTATCCAAGGTTCTAATAAAGAATTGAATTTAAAATGTAATTAAGAAGAATGATTTAAATGAAAGAAATAATGAAATAAGCAATTCTTGCATCCTCTCGTATTGAAATTACTTTATTAGTTGACTAAAACATAACTTGCAAGTATTAATCATTTTTTGTGATATAAGTGATATTTTTGGTATGAAAAGAAAATATATCCAAATCACTCCATCTTTCTATGTTATACTTTACCTATTGTTGAATAAGTTGCTAAATGATTAATCAATTTATTAAGAATAACTCTATGAATTCTCTATATGCTCGATTGAGAGTTTTTATCCATGGCATTATTTTTATTGATCATAGACATAATAATGTGTACTTGGTATGCTTTTGAATATATGCACTATGAATACCAAGATTAAAACCATCTTTGGCCTATAAAATCAACTCATGCTAGTATGTACTTAATCTCAAAAGATCTTGCCATTGGCTTACTTAGATTATCTTCTGAAAGGTCAAAGTTTGCTATGCATGTTAACTAAGGAAACAAATAAGAATCAATTTCTAAATCTAAGGATGTTGTTTCCATCACTAAGTTTTTCAAAAGCTTACATTGGATTTGTTCTTGGCAAATAAAATTGAAATATTTTCTGTATTTGCTAAATCTTGTAAAAGTGTTTCAAATGAAAAAAGTTTCCAAACCGTGAAGATAAAGAGTCATGGCACAGTGTTGAAAACCAAAATCCTGATAAAGTTTATACAGAAAATAATATTAAATTCAATTATTTCAGCACCAAGGACACCTTAAGTAAAATAGTGTTAATGGAATCATTGAAGAAATGATGAAGGCAATGTTGTATGATAGTCATCTACTTAAATGATTTTTTTTTTTGTTAAAAGCTATCATCATTGCTTGTCATACATATAGTTTCTATTAGATTTATTTTTGATGAAAACTCTATTTGATCTTCTGAAAAATAGAAAATGATCTATTGCATATCTTTCATATTTTTCAGTAGTATATGTTATGCTTGATATGGTCTTTTGAAAATAATGCCAAATCTGATAAAGATATTTCTATCTTTGGATATCATTCATCAAGCAATGCATATAGAACATTCAACGAAAAGATTCTAGTTGTAGAAATATCAATTTATTCTATATGAGACTAATGATTTATTATCAAGATACTAAAGTCAAATTATATATATATATGGTTAATCTTTTACATATAACAATCTGAAAACTTGTTAATAATTAGAACCAAATTGAGTCTCTCAGAAATGCACTTAATGAAGAAAGATTGACGACTACTAAAAGACTAAATCAAGAAAAGATGAAATAGATCTTGATGAAATTATAGCATGATTAAAAGTAAAGATCACCATTATCATTTGCTTGCTTTATGAGCTTTATATTTTGTCAAATGAATGTGTAGAATGCACTCCTATGTGGTTATTTCATTAAAAAAGAATCTATGCAGAATAGCCCCCTTATTTGAAAACACTCATTACAAATATGATAAAGCAATATATGATTTGGAACAAGCATCAAAAGAATGATATAAAAGCTTGAGTAACTTTTTGATAAAAAGTAATAAATCTATACATTAAAAAGAAGAATTTATGATATCTTGCTTGCTCAAAGCATACATTGATGGCATCCTTTTTGGTTCTACTAATGAAGATTTATATGAAAATTTTACTAAGCTCATGCAAAGTGAGTTCGAAATATGTATAATGAATGAATTAACATTTTTTCTTGAACTCCAAATTATGATAAACAAGAAAAGGAGATCTTCATTGACCAAAGTTAGTCCACAAGAAAACTCTTATAGAAGATTGGCGTGAAGAAGGTATGTCTATGACCCCATCTTGTAGAATTTGAAAAGGATGAGCAAAGTAGATCTATTGTTCTAAAGCTGTATTAAAGCATAATAGAATAATTATTTTATCATACAGCTAGTAGACCAGATTGTATGCTCATTATGTGCACTTGTGCAAGACCTCAATCTAACTCTAATGAATCATATTTTATTGATAACAAATAAATCATAATCTGAATTTTGATAGAAACAACTGTTTAAGATAAGTTGATTAAAACTTAGCTAGCGTGTCTTATTGATAATTATCTTAAGCAAATAAAATCTAAACTAAATTGATTTTGAAAATAAGAAATTGATTTGACCTTGATGAATCTTTCTATTACCTCATATGCTTGTCCTTGAACCATCTTAGTTAATGAAACTATCTCTTTAAATTCAAGTGACATATGCTTGCTTATATTTAGACAATCTCTTGAGTAAAATGACTCAACACTCAATTATTGTCATATCATACGTTGAGTCATCTAGTTAAGAAATATAAGGTATGAATGTTTTGTATCTTGAAGAAACTAATGATTTTCCTTCAAGAAAGAAAAGAATTTTGTCAATAATGCAGGATCTTTAAGCAAGAAAATGAGAGATTTCAACTTGAAGGACACCTCCACATAAGATACAATAAACATTCACATGCAAACAAGAGAGAGGATCTTCTTCAGCCAAAAGTTCACACATAAGAAATCTAGTTTGGCTTGAAGAATATAGAATGAATAGGTAATTTTAGATACCTCTCTCATAAATTAATTGAGCAAAGTCAATAACTTAAATCTTATTAGGGCATGATTAAATTCTTTAATTATTAATTTTTTATATCATGTCTATATATGTATTGACTGACTTATACTCTTAGGAATTGTTTCATGGTTTGCCCAAACTAAATTATTTCTTTGCCTATATCATTACCATGAAATACACAAGTATATGCTTAAAATTTTGATGTAAAATAACTTGTGAGAAGTTATGAATCCTTGAGCACAATGAAAATGTTGTTTGCATGATATACATCTATATGATACATAAGATTATTTCTTTATTCTGCTCTTTCATGTAAATTACTTGAGAATAACAAAAAGAGAGAGAGATAAAGAAAAGAAAATGGATATTATTCAAGAGATGAAAAATCTAAGCAAAGGCAAGTACTCCAATCTCAAGAAAAAGCAAAACAAGCATAATATATTCGGCACATTTGGAAGGGATAAAATCCATAATTAATTACACTTAAACATGGAGAGTTTGGAGTGAACATTTTAACCTTTCTATATTGCTCATCATAGGGATGGTGCCAATGGGGAGGCTAGTGGTAGTACCCGGCACTATTTGACCCAACTATTCGGTGTAGGGTATATTAGGGACGGCACAAGAGGGAGGCTAGTGGTAGTACCTCGTGCCCCTTCCAACTCCACCGGATAGGGAGCAAATAGAGTATAAAGCATAAGAAAGTAAAAACGAAAAACAATAACAAAATGTTCGTTAATTGATTAAGAAAAGAAATTCAAAAAAAAATGAGTGACAAAGTAAATGAAAGTATATAAGAAGAATCAAGTCAAGTTTTAGTCACTTGGAAACACACCTTAAGGATGAAATCAGTGCAAGATTATATTTAAATAGGGAGAGTTCATTTAAGAATTGATTTTGATCCTTGACATGCTTACTCTTAATATTTTAATGCATGACTTAACACCTAATATATTTTGCATGTGGCATGATGTTTTGAATTATGGGTTCTCAATATTTTGTAATGCTCCATGCTTGGATAAGTTGATTGAAATAGGTCTTAACTTGGAATATGTCTTAACTTTGCTCACAAGTCTTTGCTTCACCCTTGCTTCAAACTAACTTGTGTTCCAATGCTTGAATGTTTAAAATACTACATAAAGTTTTTTTTTAAAAAAGAAATTTCAGTTTTATCATTCACGATTATCTTTGAAAGTTAAATAGATTTACAAAAAGAAGAAGAGAAGGATATTTCTATTTAGGCAAAATGAATTGATCTTGATCTATCTTTCTACTTGCCTAACTTTGATACATAATGTCCTAATACTTGTTAAATATCCTCCATTTTGTATCGAAACTCAATATTAAATACAAAGATTCTGAAAGTGATCTAATGTTATTGAAATATGTGTTTTCAATCTTGGTAATTTAAGATGAGCTACAATGTAGAAGATACATGTCTCAAATTATAATTTTGAGATCCTTCTTGGAAATTCTTATGAAAATTCAGAATCTGATTTTGTATAAAAGCTTAAACTTAACTTAAAAAAGCTTATATCGTTACATCTTTGTAACCTTAGTCATATGCTTCAATGATCGTGTCATTTAGGAGAATAACTCCATATGATTTCTAAATGAAAACTTTAACATAAGAAAAACAGAATTAATTTTGATGCCTTGGTTGATTGCTCCGATACGCATCCGAAACATATCATTTCTTATCTTTAAAATGTACTAAAATTGGTTTAAGTGATGTAATTTTCAACGATCTTGATTGCGAACAAGTGTTTCTAAATATATGATTTTATCTAGATATTAAAAAGATTTGTTATGTTTCATGTATACTTTGCTGTAAAATCATTGAATTCTATAAATATATATACTTGAATGATCTTCTATATGTTTTAGTCTTGTGCTTCTATCATTAAAAGAAAAAGCTAATTTTTAAAGTAGAATAAATGCTCCTAAAGCTAGAAACATTTCAGCTCACTCAAATGATTCTTAAAAGAAAGAAAATGTAAATGCTTTTGAAAGAATTTGAGCTTCAAATGAATCATTTTCTGATTAATATTTCAGTACATTTTCTCAAAGATTAAGAGGAAGCATAACTTGTTCTTGAAAGATTAAAAAGAGTGATTGCTATAAATTTTGAATAATTCTAGATCACTCTACATTCTTGATATCATAAAGTTTCAGTTTTATTCACGTTTATCATTAAAATCTGAAATTCAACCAAAGAAAAGAATGATGCATCTTTTGAGGGGGAACTTTAGATATTCAGTATCCTATCCTAAAGTTACTTTAATTTGAAGCCTACCTTGATTTTTATGGATTGATTTTGATGAACCTCCTTATATTGCAAGACTTGCTTTAATTATATAATAAGTTTATACCTTGAGATGAGTTCTATAAAGGTTGTCTTATCTCAAACCTTGAGTCTCATGAAAATAAGCTGAAACTTATAGAAAATATATTTTTGAGATTGACAATTTTATTGAACATTATCTTCAAATTCTAAACTCTTAAATGGAATGATCAATTAAGGGGGAGAAAGAAAATTTCAGAAGAAAAGATCTTATGGAACTTAATCGCATAAATCTATAACTAAAGGAGAGGGAAAGAATACTAAATGAAAAGTGATCCTAATACTCTCCAATATGTATCATCCGAAATTTAAATCTGAAAATCTTTATGATACACCTTGAGGCGTATTATTTGGTTAGTATATCTCATGCATCACTCTTGAACCAAATTGCAAATTTTAAGAGCCTCTAATTTAATGAAAAAGGGAGAGAATAATGTGTTAAATTTTCTTGAGTATCTCTTAGAAAATCTATTTTTGAACTTCACTAATGAGTCCTAATTGGCTTGCTCTTTAGAACTTCAATTTTGTGCCAATTCATTATTTTATGTATCAAATTGTGCTTATTCTCTAAAGAAATAAAAGAAAGTTTTTAAAAGAGCTCTAAGATGTATCAAAAATTGCATGAATTCATATTTTGGTATTTGTGCCCCAATGCTCTTATTATCATAAAAGAACTTTGAAGTCATTAAGAATTAATGATCCAACAGGATGATATGTCTTTCAAATATATAAGTTTTGATCTTTTACTCTGAAAATCAATTGAATTGCTCTCCTATTGATAAAATACTTAATAGATTGGGCAAAAGGTCTTAAATGAACAAGCTTTCCCACTTATTATTGAAGAGAGGTCAGATTTTCATTCGTGCTTTCCTTGAATATCATTTGTGGTACTTCTTGAATTAACCTAAGGAAGATTCCACCTACACTTGATTAGAAAACTATCTGTGGTATCAAATTAGAAAATTTCTTGAAATCACATTCGATGTGTTCTGCTCTGGAATTATCTTAATTGGCTCTGATCTATGCTCATTAATCTTTTTCTAACATTATTGCCTTGAGTTATATGATTCATATTCTTGCAATAACTTGACATGCAAATCAGAGTACAATAAGAAAAAGAAATATTTGAGTATTCTTATCTTTGTGCTTAATGTTCCACTATCTTTTTGATGTTGTCAAAAAGGGGGAGAAATATCTAAGTATATGCTCATAATGCTTTGTATTTTATATTGAATACCAACTCAGCTTAAACTGAAATAGGTTGATTGTGTTAAGCTGATTAAATCTAAAGCATTATCATGAAGTATGTTTTAAATATTTATGTTTTCTACTTCATGCAACTTAGCTATGCATTAGTCCTAGAACACAATATATTTTATATTGCACATACTCCAAGTTTTGTCATCATCAAAAAGGGGGAGATTGTTGACCCTCTAATGGATTTTGATGAATACAAAACACTAGAGCATAATTCCCTTTATCTTAACAAGTTATTTGAGGATTTCAGTTGGTTAATTAAGAATATTGTTAAGAAATGTCTAGGCAAGTTCCCATGATTTTTAAGAACTTATTGAAGAATTTTTGAGATGAAAGAAAAAGTTCAGGGACAGCCGAGACGTCTCCGGGTTGTCTCCGAGACGTCTCCGGCACAAACAGGAAGAACTGGCACGTCTGGAGACGTCCCCGGTACCTGCGGAGTCGTCCCCGCAAGTAAAAAGCAGACCAGCGGAGTCGTCCCCTAGATAGCGGAGACGACTCTCTCAGAGAATTCCAGAAGACTTGTTTTTCGGAGATATAACGGCGGAGACGTCCCCGTAAAGCGCGGAGACGTCCCCTGAAAAAGCGGAGTCGACTCTCTCAGAGAATTCCAGAAGACTTGTTTTTCGGAGATATAACGGCGGAGACGTCCCCGTAAAGCGCGGAGACATCCCCGGAGCGCGGAGTCGTCCCCGAAGAAGCGGAGTCGTCCCCATGCAAAAAGCGCAAACAAGCGGAGACGTCCCCGTAAAGCGCGGAGACGTCCCCGGAGCGCCTGGGACGCGACTAACAACTTTTTCAGGTTTGATTTGAATTTCAAACGTCTCTTTTTTGTGTCTAACGGCTATATTTGCTTTTGGGGCTATAAAAGGGACCTCTTAAGTGCTTCTCAACATCTTCTTACCAACCCAATACAAGATCATTCAAGAGAGAAGAGAGAAAAAGAGGTTCAAGAGAGTTAGTGCATTCAAGTGAAGAAATCAAGCGCCTTCAAGTTTTCCAACAAATTTCGTGCTCAACTACTCTCTCCCTTTTGGCATTCAAAGCTCACATTCAAGCCAACGCGATCCACATCGGAAGAACCATCATCTCCCACGCTTCCAACGGCTAAAAGGGTTCTTGCGGGTTCTATTGTTTATATTGTTATATTTGCTTGTTTAAGAAGCTTTGATTTGTTTTAAACCTTTATTCTAATATCTTATAACTTGATTCAATCAAGGGATTGAATCAAGGGGTTAAGGTTTGTTGGTGAGCCAAAGGGAAAAACCAACGTTGTAAGGTTGTGGTTGGTGAGCCTTTGGAAAAACCAACCGAGTTGGATTGTGAGCCCGTGAAAACAATCGGTTGGTTCGAGTCGGTGAGCCTGTGAAAACCGACCGAGTTCGTTGTGATCTCGTAAAACAACAAGTTGGGTTGTGAGCTTGTAAAACAACCGGCTGTAATTTGTAGGATTATAGTGAAATTCCCAAGAGGTCTTGGGGAGTGGATGTAGGTGCTGGGGTGCACCGAACCACTATATGTTTGTTGTGTTTGTGATGCTTTTTGTCATTGTCTAACTTGCTCACCTACTTACTTAGATAAATTGCTTGCTTAACTCTTATCCGTGCATCCTTTAGTTGCAAGCATATTCAATTTACGTAATCAAGTCTCATTCAATAAATCAAACTGTTGCTAAGTTTAAATTCCACTATGCATCTATACAACTTAGCATAATTAATCAAAAAGTTTCAAAAGAAGCTTAAAAGTTTTAAAAGACCCAATTCACCCCCCCCCCCCCTCTTGGGTTGTATTTACTGGGCAACAAACTCCCTAAAGAAGAGTGTGAATAGCATGCCGTAAGGGAGACTCAATCTAGGTTTATCTAGGGGTTCACAGATATATTTGTAGATGAGTTTGGAAAAGTTGATGGGAGTGTCTTGGAGAATGTGGAACATCAATGCTAGGTCTCTCTCGGAGATGAAGTCAAACCTACCTGTTTTGGGAAAGAGAGTCCTAGAAATGATACTTAGGAGGAGCCGCATTTCAGCTGAAAGCTGATTTGCAAACACCTCTTCTATTGGGGATTGAGGTGGGCTCCCTAAGACGGCCGTAAGGGCCTCAGTCCTATCATGGGGATGAGTGGGAAAGATCCCTTCTCAGAAGAGATGGAGGATTCAAGCAATGAAGTCCTCCGAGATAAAAACAAGAACACCCGCTACGGTTCCCTGGATACCACCACTACCTCGGGCTACAGTCCCATAAAATTTTCTAACTAACCCTGGGTAAGTAGGGAGGTCCAAAGAACAAAACAACTCTAACCCTTGAGCCCTAAGATGATGCCCTAGGGTGAACCCTTCTCGGGAGAGAAAGTCAAAGTTGACTTTCCTCCCGGTAGAGACTGCCCTCCCGGCGCACGGATGTGAGGGAACCGGCCTAGGCGGGGAAGGAACCGGAGGTGGTGGCCTCATGGGTTCGTTCCGTGCCTTGGACCGTCGCTCGGCGCCGCTCGCGAAGAGAGGTCTCTTCCGGCTCGGGACAACGGCTTTCCTAGGCATTTTGACCTAAAAACTGAGGGATGGACAAGAGAAATGGAAGAAAACTCGAGGGAGAGGACCTAGAACGGGTCGGAGACGAAGTCGGAGACGACTCTAGGGTTTTGGAACAGTGGCGGCCGAGAATAGAAGTGAGGAATAAACGTTTCGATTAGGGTTAAAAATCGGATTCCCGACCTCGAGTCGACTCTGGTATGTCGCGAGTCGACTCGACCTCAAGTCGACTCCTAAATATGCGCGAGTCGACTCCTCCACGAGTCGACTCTAAAATCTATTTGAGTCGACTCGAACTCTGGCACATAACCAAAAAACTTATTATTACCATGCCAAAGGAGAGAGTTATGGAAATATCTAAGATTTAAGATCTGATTTGATGACCATAGATAAGAAATCCTATATCTAACATAAGTTAATCATCAAAATCAATCAATTAGAGGGGAGTATCACAAGAATGGATCAATTACTCCTAACCCTCTTCTAAGAATACAAAATCGATCTTCACTCAAGGATTTTGTGAAGATATCAACAAGTTGATCATCAGTGCAAACAAATTCAAGCATTACATCACCATTTAACACATGATCTCTTATGAAGTGATGTCTTATCTCAATATGTTTAGTTCTTGAGTGTTGAATTGGATTTTTAGTTAGATTTATGGTACTTGTATTATCACAATTTATGAGAATCTTATCTTGTTTAATGCCATAATCTTCAAGTTGTTGCTTGATCCATAAAATTTAAGCACAACAACGTCCAGCAGCAACATATTCGGCTTCAGCCGTAAATAGTGCAACCGAGTTTTGTTTCTTGCTAAACCATGAAATTAAGTTTTCTCCTAAAAATTGACAAGATCCGCTGGTGCTTTTTCTATCAAGTTTACAACCAGCGAAGTCTAAATCAGTGTACCCTATTAAATTTATGCTTGATTCTTTAGAGTACCATAGACCTATGTTTTTTGTTCCTATGATATATTTAAAAATTCTCTTAACTGCAATTAGGTGTGATTCTTTAGGATTAGATTGATATCTAGCACACATGCATACACTAAACATAATATCAAGTCTACTTGCTGTAAGATATAGTAAAGATCCTATCATACCTCTATTGATGAGAACACAAAAGTACAATCTTCATACCATTTTAATTAGTATTATAGCTAATCTTTATTAATAAAATTAATTAATTAATGTTTTATTTGTGTTTGAGTGCAAGTAATCCAAGAGACTCAATAATGCTGGGTTTGAGCCCAATGCCCGATGGCAACCGAATCAACATCCCATCTCCTCTGGTGTGGAACAAACCCAACATTCCATGAAGAGTCTCCCAAACCGGTTCTTTAATTCAACCGCGTTTCAACAACAAAGCAACCGGATCATTCCAAGCCGCGTCTCTTTCTTTCCAGCCGAGCAGGCATCTCAGCTTCCCAACCGTCTCATTCCCCATCCGTTCGAAGCATCCCAAGCCGTTCGCATGGCATCTCACGACCTCCACCCCGTGTCTCATCCGCTCCCAAATCGGCTCTTTCTTGCATCCCACCTCAGCAACTCCCCAACGAACAGAGCACGCGTGAGGAGCTTCCCAGCGTCTTCCAACCGTCCGTGACCTCCCAGCACATGCAATCGGATCATCCATTTCGGAATAGAGCTTCCAGCCGAGGAGTCTTCTCAACACCCCAACGGCCATCCACGTATTCCATGCATCCGATCGTTTTATCTTCTTCCAGCCGTTCCCAGCAAATTAATTCCATCCACGAGGAGTCTTCCCATATTCGCAACTCCCTCCACCCCGCATCTCAGCCGCGTTTCATCCGGCCTCTTCAACATGCTATAAGAAGGCAGCCGAGCAAGCGACCAGGGGGATCCATCGGGAGCATCTCCTCTTCCAATCTTTCCAGCCGGATGAAGGAGGAGACCAGCAGCCGACGGAGAAAGAGGAGGCCACGGATCCATCCAAGTCCGGGCGAGAGAGGAGAAGAAGCCACGAAGGAGGAGGCCACGGATCCATCATCCAGCTGGGCCACGGAGGGGAGAAGGCACCATCGGGAGAGAAAACAGAGTGCCCTGTTTTCTGAACCAAAGAAAAAAAAGGGAATTTATGCTTTATTTTATTTATTCTATGCTAACCCCTTTTATAAAAATGCTTGCATCTCATATGGATAGCTAAATCTCTTTTAGCTAAGGCTAGGGAAAAGCCTAGCATTTTCTCATGTATTTTCTTTAATCATCAATGGGATTTTAATGTTTTTGATTTGATTTATGGTGCAGTAGATTGATAGAAATTATTTCAAACTTATATATTTTCTTTGATTTGTTATTTCCTCCGGGTATAACAGATGCTTAGAAATCCCTGTAGTTTAAAATAGAATTACTGTAATGCTACCCATAAAACTAAATCTATTTTATTATGATTAATAGATAATTTTAAGAAAAGAATGATGAAGTGCTAGGCTGAATCCTGATGCCTTAGTTATATTTTTTTTAATCTAAATATTATTTAGCCTTTAGTTTTTGTTCACTGTCAAATCCCTGTGGATTCGATCTCGGACTCACCGAGAATATTACTTTGCTACACCCTATACTTGGGGTATCCTACATTCAATTTCTCTTTTAAAAAGAGCAAGATCAAAGTACTAGCAAGTTTTTGGCGCCGTTGCCGGGGATTTGCAACGTGCTAACGAGAACAAGGCTGCAAATTTCAATTTTTACTTTCTGGTTCTTCAATTTTTTATTTTTATTTTTAACACAGCTGAAATTTTAAATCTTTTCAGATTCAAGGACGACAAAAAGCGGGACCAGTAACGGGGAAGATCAAGATCATATTTTTGGATTTCCGGAGTGAACGAACTCCGGCCGTGAGTATTTAAATTAATTTTCCTTTTTTGTTCATACTAGTCCTATTTTTCCTAGATTAGAATTTTACTCTTGTTTAAAAAAATTATTAAAAAAATATTAATTAAAATAATAAAAAAATAAAAAAAAATAAATAAATAAAAATAAAAAAAATTTAGCTAGTTTGCTTGATCAACTATTCAAATGCAATTTAATGTCATGACATAAAATGTTAAAAATCTTCTTGATTGTTGCATATAGTATAAAGCATTTGCATAAAATAATCTAAGGGCTGAACCCATTAAAAAGATAAGGTCGGAATTTCATCACTCGTCCTTAGCCCAAAAATCATCCAAGTGCATAAATATCCTAAGCCTAATTAAAATCAACTAGACGTTAGTCCCTAAGGATATTTGAGCTCAATAGGACGAAGACCACTGAAAGTTGCACCAATTTCGCTCTATGGCCCGGGTCGATGTCTAGGTAAGCTTTGTCCCTCTAAGTGATTAAAGGGAGACAGTTTCTATTCGAGGAAAGTGGGTTTTAAGTGGGACCTTTGCTATACGCATCGTGACCCCTCCACTTACCTGGGAGCTTACCTGGTCGACTAAGGTTACTAGACCGGATTGGAGGCTTAGGTGTCCTCTTCAAACCAGTTAGGAGCTGTCTAGAATTTTTAAAAAAATATTAGAAATTGTTGGGTGATGTTTTAATGCATAATTTTAATTAAATTTTTGTTAGTGTGTTTGTTTAGATCTCTTTAGGTGGTACTTGTACCAACCCCCCCAAAAAAAATAATAATAATAAATAAATAAATAAATAAATAAATAAATTTCAGTTTATGCTGTTGTGGGAGAGAGATAAAACGAATAGATTATTTCGAGTTGAACCAAGAGATAAAAATTTAATTGTTCAAAATTCAAATAATCAAATGGAAGATAATGGTAGTAATCAGGGAGATAATGAATTTCAAGATGACTTACCTATTAGAACACTTCGTGATTATCTACAACCCACTAGGACCAGTACCCCATCCTGTATGGTTATTCCTACTGCTGCGGGAGCTTTTGACATGAAACCAGGAATAATCCAATTACTCCCAAAGTTTCACGGACTTGATTCTGAAAGTCCCTATTTGCATCTGAAAGAATTTGATGAAGTGTGTTCAACACTTCATTTCAATGATGTCACTGGTAGTTAAACTTAAGTTATTTCCTTTTTCTTTAAAAGAAAAAGCTAAGTCATGGTTAAACTCCTTAAGGCCTAGGACCATAGCTACCTGGCAAGAAATGACAAAAGAATTTTTAAAGAAATTCTTCCTAACACATAAAACAAACACACTTAGAAGAAATATCATGAACTTCGCGCAAAAAGATGGAGAAACATTTTTTCGGTGTTGGGAAAGATTTAAGGACCTTTTTCTTGCTTGCCCACATCATGGATATGAAATTTGGAGGGTCATTAGTTTCTTTTATGATGGTTTGTCCTCCAATATGAGACAATTTGTAGAAATGATGTGTAATGGTGAATTCATGAGTAAGGAACCAAATGAAGCCTGGGATTATTTTGATCTTTTAGCAGAAAATGCACAAGCTTGGGATACAACAGATAAAAATGAAAAATCTAAAATAGCACCTAATGCAAAAGGAGGAATATATCTTATTAAAGATGATAATGATGTCAATGTAAAAATTGCTAATCTGACTAGGAAGGTTGAAGCCATGGAATTAAGCAAAGCCAATATAGAAAAGCACAAACTATTGTTGAAAGTATATGTGGAATTTGCGAGAGTAATGCACATGTGACCAAGGATTGTCCTACAATCCCTGCTTTTCAGGAAGTGTTGCATGATCAAGCAAATTTCACCAATACTTACAAAAGACCATTTCCAGAAACATATAATCCTAATTGGCGAAACCATCCTAACTTTAGTTGGAGACATGGACCCACTGCCAATGAATCTCTAGGAAATTCTGTTCCTACTCCTTATGTGCTACCACATAGGAAATCCCTTGAAGATACTTTGCAAACTTTCATGCAAGGGCAGACTCAAATAAATCAGAATACAATGCAATCACTCCAAGAACTTAAAAATTCTGTAGGTAGAATTGAGGCTCAACTCAATGTTAGGGAAAAAGGGACATTTCCAGCCCAACCTCAATCTAACCTAAAGGGTCAACATGAGGTCCATGAAGCAAGTTCATCCCAACCTAAATTTGAGCAAGTTAAGTCTGTCACAACCCTTCGTAGCGGAAAAATAATTAACAAAGAAATTCCGATAAAAGATGACAAACCTGAAAAATCTATTGAAAAGAAGGATGAAGATGATAATGAACAAGATGATCCAATACTGCATCACAAGATAGTTGCTCCATTTCCTCAGCGCTTGCTTGCAGCTAAAAAGGGAATACCTGACCAAGAAATTCTGGAAATATTTAAACAAGTAAAGATTAATATTCCTTTATTAGATGCCATTAAGCAGATCCCATCTTATGCCAAATTTTTAAAAGATCTTTGTACCATAAAGCGAAAGCTTTACGTACAAAAGAAAGCTTTTCTAACTAAACAGGTAAGTGCCATTCTCAAACACAGCACCCCACCTAAGTATAAAGATCCTGGTTGTCCTACCATATCTTGCATCATAGGAAACTTCAGGATACAACGAGCCCTTCTGGATTTAGGTGCAAGTGTTAACTTACTCCCCTATTCAGTTTATGAACAGTTAGGACTTGGTGAACTAAAATCCACCAAGGTTACTCTCCAACTTGCCGATCGATCTATAAAGATACCAAGAGGAGTAGTCGAGGATGTACTTGTACAAATTGATAAATTCTACTTTCCAGTCGACTTCATAGTATTAGATACCCAACCTGTCATGAACTGTACCACTCCAATGCTTTGGTCAACTGTCGAAATGGAATAATGAAAATGTCATTCGGAAATATGACTATAGATTTTAATATATTTAACATTTGTAAACAACCCGATAATGACAACGAAAACGATGAAATTCATGGAGTTAATCTGATCGACTCCACTGTAGAAGATGCTCTTGTCCCATCTCTTTCTTCTGATCCTTTAGAAACATGCCTAACTCATTTCGGAAATACAGATATCAACCAAAACTTTAGAGAAATCAGTGCTATATTAGATTCAGCTCCTTTGTTGGATACAGATAGGTGGAAATCTCGTTTTGAAGAATTACCTCCACGCAACAATAGTCCTCTACCATCTAGTGTTCAAGCACCTAAACTTGAGCTAAAACCTTTACCATCTGAGCTGAAGTATGCATACCTTGGTCAAGAAGAGACCTTTCCTGTGATCATATCATCCCAACTCGAACAAAATCAGGAATTAAAATTGTTAGAAATTCTCAAGGAACATAAGGGAGCAATAGGGTGGACAATTGCTGATATCAAGGGAATTAGTCCCTCAATTTGCACTCATGGAATCCACCTAGAAGCTGATGCCAAACCTTCTTGTCAACCTCAACGTCGATTGAACCCAAACATGAAGGATGTGGTGTTAGATGTATGCCCTAGAAGCCAATCTGGCTGACACATTATTAATTCTAGGGACATAATTTTGTACTTGACTATTTATTATTGAATAAATAAAAGGCATCTTTTCATTCATATTATTTATGTGTCTATGAATCGTCCAAGAAATTAATAAGATGATGATGCATATTCTCAAGAGTTGAGAATTTAAGCCATGTATCATTGGTGATTAATTTCTAAATGCTCCTGATCAATGGATCATCACGAGGACGGTGATCGATCCGATCAGTGCACAGATCACTTTCCTTATGGATGGACGAGACTTGAGTCCACAGTGTAGGGACACTGAAGTGATAGTGCAGGTGCTTGTTAGAGAACAAGGGTACTGAGCGTGACCAAGATAAGAAGTCACTTGAATGTCTATCCACTCGTCAGTGACTTGCTTGATGTTGTAGTAGTGTGACTGGTCCTTTGACCTGCGGTGCTTCGGCTACTCACAGTGAGGTTATTGTAGTTTGACCGCACACATACATGGTCTCTAGCCATATGGGTCCATGCAGTGTAGATTGGCTGCAGTAAGTTCACTGTAGGAGTAGGGTATGCACCTATAAGGAATCTATCGACCTTGATAGAAGAGGAGTGATCCTATGTGATTTGTTAGACTGAGTTCTAAGACCTTGGCCAGGGCAGTAATATAAAGTGGAAAAAGAGTTTTCCACTATCGAACTCAAGTCAAATAAATCTTGACATATGACAGACGATGGGGTTTGACGAGTTGTCCATGACCTCCGTCCTGTAGGGATCCACGATAGTAGGACTGTATCACACGTTAACTGCACCTAGAGGTTCATCTTTCTATTCTACTGGGTAGCCACTACATGCTGCTAGGTGTCACTGGTGGATGGTGGGACTCATAGGGATTATCTTGATGATCGATAAACCCTAATGAGTTGAGTTGGAATCGTTCCAACCCATTGAAAGGAGTTTTCAATGATATTGTGATAGAGATCATAATATATCTCACTACCAGTCAGAGTAGAACCTATGGGGTCACACACACTAGAAGTATTGACCGATCCGATGGTTGAAAAGTGATTATGAATCACAAGTAATCAATTTGATTGATAAGAAGTTGAAGAAGGAACAAAGAAAATTAATTAATTGGACTTAAAACAAGAGTCCTACTTCGGGTAGGATTCCTAGAGTCCTAATTGGATTAGGACTGGAAATCCTAGTTGGAGTAGGACTGGGATTCTTACTTGGAATAGGATTCCTGCAATCCTAATGAGATTAGGAGTTTTGAATCAAAATTGGATTCCTACTTGGAGTAGGATTCCTAGAGTCCTAATCGGATTAGGACTTCGGATTCAAATAGAGTCCTAAGTGGATATGTCCTAATTTGGATTAGGGTTTCTTAAGTCACAATTAATTATTAATCTAATGAATCAATAAGACTCCTAATTGGATTAGGATTGAAGAGTTCAATTGAGTCAAAATTGATTTAAGATCTAATTGGATTAGGACTTACCTAGATTGGATCCTAATTGGTTCACCCTTGGGCTAAGCCTAATTGGATTAGGGCTTGACCACATTAGGGCATTTCAAACCCTACTTAATGTGGATTAGGGTTAACCATGAGGAGGGGAATATGCCCCTCCCTTTTCCATGTGGAGAAGGGAGAAGAGAAAGGCAAGTTGTCGTGGAGCTCCTAAATGTTAGGAGCTCCACTCCCTTTAAAAGGAGGACTAGGGGCCGGCGCCCTAATAAATTGAAGCCTCCTCCTCTTGCTGCCGCCACCCTCCCTTCTCCTCCCTTGGTTCAACCGCAAGCAAGGTGCAAGGGAAAGAAGAGCTTGGCGACATCCCTTCTTCCTCCTCTTGGCTTCAACGCATGAGAAAAGAAGAAGGCTGCGAAGGGCTTTGATCTTCTTCCTCTTCTTCATTCTTCTTCTTCCTCCTCTCAAGCACAATCAAGGGTTGATTGAAAGAGAGGAGATCAGCCATCAAAAAGAAGTCTTTGCAAGGGAGCTAGCACCCCGGGAAGACAAGAAAGCTTTGATCGGTCCTCTGCTTCGTGTGGATACCCGTAGAGGCCGGACACTTGAACGGCTTCAAGCGAACCCTCTTCCTAAAACCACGAACTCAGATTTGCGGTGATCATCTACCCGCACAAGGTGAAGATCTAATCTTCTAAAGGTTTTAAAAGTATTAATCCTTATCTTATCTACGAACGGTCTAGAAACAGCGTTCATGCGATGAACGGTTGATCCCGTGCATGCCTCTTCCGCTGCGTTCTGAATTTTTTTAAATTTCAGCGGCATGATCGGGGTTTACTAACAGTGGTATCAGAGCCTAGGCTTCGTAGATTAAGGTAAGAATTAAATATCTAAAGGCTTATTAGATCTGAAAATTGAATGATCATGCATGCTGAAAATTTCTGCATGCAGATTTTTCGGGGGTGCTGATTTTTGCATGCTGATTTTTATGTGATAAAATGATGATTCTAATTGCATTGTTAATGAGATTACAAAGTTTAGAATCATGATTAGCATGATCAGCAACCTATGTCATGACATAATCAGTTAGTTTTCAGATCTAAAAATTATAATTGTTGCATATGGTGATGATCATAAGATTCAAACCCTTTTGGTATCAAATGTAATGACCTGCGATGTGATCTGCGATGTCATGTAATTTTTCAGATGCTTGCATGCATCTTATTTGATGTTTTGAGAGGCCTGCGTGCCTCCTAAAAGGAGATGTAATTTATTTTTATTTTTATTTTACATCTGGTTGTATTTCTGTGATGTGATGTACGTCAACGATCAAGTCGAAGATGTTGCATGAGATGAACAGGGCTCCAAGCGGCTGATGGGGATTGGATCAAGCGTTGGTCAAGGATCGAATCAAGGAGGCTTGGAACCAATTCAAGAGTTGAAGACCAGTTGATCGATTGACGTGCATGTGCATGTAATACGACCTAACTAGAATCCATGATCATCACCTATTTAAAGTTTAGTTTTAATTTGATGCTGCGATTATAACTGCCTGTGATGTGCCGTTTGCATGTGATGTGAATGCGAGTCGGGTAGATAGGTTTACATATGATGTAGCAAACCCAATTGAGACCTAAATCAAAACCTCCTCAATCAAGTCGAGAGTGAACCGACATGAGCAAGTCATATTAGATTAATTGATCTAATTGGTGTCTAGGAAAGCTTGAAAGGTGGTTACTTAATTAGGACCTTACTCTCTGAGTAAGGGGAGCCTCCCACCTGCTTACCTGGCCAATTGTTCGATTACCTCTTATGAAGGGCTCAAGTTGCAAACACTAAGACCTGATTAACCAATATTAAGTCAATAGGTCTTCCACTGTAGTAGAGCTGCTAAGGCCTTTCTGATGTTGATTTGTCTCGGCTGGACACAGTGGTCAAGTTGCATCAGGGGGCTGGACCTCTCTATAGACATGAGATGTTGTAGGGTAAAGGTGGGGTTGGGCACCAATAACTGTTAGGTGAGGACCCAATGACGACTTTATTCCTACGGTTATACGGTGGGTCTGACTTAACTAAGCGATGGGACCAATAACTGTTAGGTGAGGTTTTCATGGCTTAGAGACCAAGTTACACTGCAACATGCTTAAGAAGCATTGTACAAGAGTTGTACACTCATCCATCTATGTGTCACCAATAACTGTTAGGTGAGGTGGCATATAAATCGGTGGGACCGCAGTACCCACTAGAAACCCTAGTCGTGTGGGATTTCCGTTTTCCTACCAGAGGAGTATGAGGGATTCGAGAAAATAGTGGGAGTTACATTTGTTCTAAAAGACCTTAGAACAGATTAGGATCAAGTACAAAAGTCTAACTAGAATCTTTACTCTCTGAGGATTATAAAGTCAGCTTCTAGACTCTTAACTCATATCCTATAGAACAACCGTTTGACCAAACCCAATTATAAAGATTGGCTCAGCAAATTTCAAAAATAGTTTTAAATTGTGAAAATTTGGGTATATGCTAGACCATGGAATCCCCATGTTACCAATCCGTCCGATCACTGATCAGTGTAAGACGCTTGTTAAGTGGACGAACAATGACAATAAAGTTAGGTGCTGCACAATGGCATCCATGTCCAATGCATTACAATGCCAGCATGAGAACATGAAGACTGCCAGGGACATATTAAATCACCTGCAAGAGTTGTATGGTGATCAGAGTCACGCAGCTCGGTTTGAAGTGTCCAAGAGGCTCTTCAAAGCCAAGATGCACGATGGGCAGTCTGTCCATGATCATGGTTTGACCATGATAAAGGACTTAGAGAAGCTTGAGAAGCTTGGCATGACCATGCACAAGGAATTGCAAACGGATTTGATCCCGCAATCCCTTCCAGCTTCATATGAATAGTTTATAGTAAACTACCATATGAACAAGGTTGTATGCACTAAAATAGAATTGTTAAATAAATTGGTAACTACCTTAGGGACCTTGAAGAAGTTCAAGGGGTATCGTTTTCGCTGTCAAGTTGGTTTCTACTTTCAAGAGAGAGTCTATTTGAAAGAAGAAGAAGCCTGCGAAGAAACAGAAGACTAAGAAAACACCAAGTAAGGAAGTTCCAAGAAAAAGGCCAATTGCAAGGAAAAGTGTTTCTATTGCATCATGGACGGCCATTGGAAGAGGAACTGTCCTACATACATGGGAAGCATAAAGAACATGAAGGGTGACAGACCTTCAGAAGGTATGTCAGATATGCTCAGGATACTTAGGGACTGTTACCTATTGCTAGCAGAAATTTGATTTCTGTATTTTATTTAGCATAGAAAGATTTTTATTTGAAAAATAAATTGATTCAACATGGTTTTAAGATTGACAGTCTCTATCACATACATATGGATGTATCTGTGAATATATCTGAGCAAACAGTGAATACCATAGGATCTAATAGATCCAAAAATGAGATAAATCTAAAGTATTTGTGGCACCTCAGGCTTGGCCATATAGGAGAAGACAGAATAAACAAATTGGAGAAACATGAGCTTTTGGGCTCATTGACTTCCGAGTCATATTTGATTTGTGAATTCTGCCTTCAAGGAAAGATGGCCAAGTTATCCTTTGTAGGACACAGGGAGGTCCACTGAAATACTTATCCTAGTACACACTGATGTGTGTGGCCCATTCGATGTGCAGGCTAGGGGTTATAATTTTTTACTTCATTTACCGATGATTACTCACGGTATGGATATGTGTATGAGACACAAATATAAAACTTTTGAAAGGTTCAAAAAGCTTAGATATGAAGTAGAAAAATAAGCGCAAAAACTCATTAAGGTTCTTCGATCAGATCGAGGAAGTGAATACCTTAATGGAGAGTTCCGTGATTATCTCAAGGAGAATGGTATAGTTTCATAATGAACTCCTCCTGGAACACCTCAGCTCAATGGAGTGTCAGAGAGGAGGAATCGGACTCTATTGATATGGTCCAGTCCATGATGAGCTTCACTGATTTACCCTTGTTTCTTTAGATAGATGCCCTATTTTCAGCTATTTACTTGTTGAATAGAGTTCCCTCTAAATCCGTTCCTACCACACCGTATGAGATATGGCATGGTAAGAAACCAAGTCTTGGTCATCTCAAGATTTGGGGATGTCCGGCCCACGTCAAGAGACTACAGGCAGACAAGTTAGAGGCTAGGACCATAAGTGCTCGTTTTATAGGATATCCTAAAGAGTCATTAGGATACAATTTTTTCATCTCAGAGGATCACAATGTGTTTGTGAGCCGTCATGCCATCTTCTTGGAAAATCAGTTTATCCTTGATAGAGGCAGTGGGAGGAAAATTGAACTTGAAGAGAAAGTCTCTGAAAAGCAACGAGTCATGAATCCTATAGAACCCATTCATAAAGAGCCAGTACACGATGTCCCTCGACCACCTCGAAGATCTAGTAGGGTCTCTCATCCTCCCGATAGATACTTAGGTATACTAGAAGAGGATACCAAGGAAATATTCCTAGTGGGAGATAGGGATCACATACAGGATCCCAAAACCTACAACGAGGCGATATCTGATATCGATTCCGAGAAATGGCTGGAAGCTATGAAGTCAGAGTTAGACTCCATGCATTCCAACCAAGTCTGGACCTTAGTAGACCCACCAGAAGGTATTGTACCTATTGGATGCAAATGGATCTACAAAAGGAAGATAGGTTCGGATGGAGAGGTAGAGACCTATAAGGCAAGGCTTGTGGTGAAAGGGTATAGTCAGCGCGAAGGCATTGACTATCAGGAGACCTTTTCACCTGTAGCCATGCTGAAACCCATCCGAACACTGCTTGCCATTGCAGCATTTCATGATTATGAAATCTGGCAGATGGATGTGAAAACTGCTTTCCTGAATGGATATCTTAATGAAGACATCTATATGGAACAGCTTTTGGGTTTCACTTCCTGTGATGGAGATCACAAGGTCTGCAAGCTGCAAAGGTCCATCTATGGACTAAAGCAAGCATCTCAGAGTTGGAACACTCGTTTCGATGACGCAATCAAAATGTTTGATTTCATCAAAAACGAAGAGGAACCGTGTGTTTACAAAAAGGTTAGTGGGAGTGCTGTCATTTTTCTCGTACTGTACGTAGATGACATTCTCCTGATTGGGAATGATATTCCCATGCTAACCTCGGTCAAGGTCTGGTTGTCAAAAGAATTCTCCATGAAAGACCTTGGGGAAGCATCCTATATTTTGGGAATAAAGGTCTATAGAGATAGATCTAAAAGGATGCTGGCCTTTCACAGAAAAATGTACATAGAGGAGGTGCTGAAGAGGTTCAGCATGGAAAACTCCAAGAGGGGTCTCTTACCCCTTAGGCATGGAATTCATCTCTCCAAGAAGATGTGCCCCAACACATCCGAAGAGATTCAACGCATGAGCAAGATTCCCTATGCATCGGCAATAGGAAGCCTCATGTATGCCATGCTGTGTACACGACCTGATATAGCTCTTGCTGTAAGTGTCACAAGCAGATATCAGTCGAATCCAGGTGAAGAACACTGGACAGCTGTGAAGAATATTCTTAAGTACTTGAGAAAAACTAAAGATTTATTCTTGGTTTTTGGAGGATCATCAGAGTTAAAGGTAGAAGAGTACACAGATTCAGACTTCATGACTGATGTCGATAACAGGAAGTCAACATTTGGATATGTGTTCTTGTGCAATGGTGGTACGGTAAATTGGAAGAGTTCTAAACAACCGATCATTGCTGATTCTACTATGGAAGCTGAATACATTGCCGCCTCTGAAGCTGCTAAGGAAGGCTTCTGGTTCAAGAAATTCATTGCAGAGTTGGACGTGATGACATCAGATGCCATAACACTCTACTGCGATAATAATGGCGCCATAGCCCTTGCTAAGGAGCCAAGGTCTCATCAGAAGTCTAAGCATATAGAGCGGCGCTTCCATCTCATACGCGACTATGTTGAGAAGAAATATGTAGAGGTGCAGAGAGTAGACTCCGCGGATAACGTGGCAGACCCGTTCACTAAGCAGCTAAGTCAGCAAAAGACTGAAGCCCACCTTGAGAAGATGGGGCTTAGATATATGACTGATTGGCTTTAGTGCAAGTGGGAGATTGTTAGATGTATGCCCTAGAAGCCAATCTGGCTGACACATTATTAATTCTAGGGACATAATTTTGTACTTGACTATTTATTATTGGCCCCCTCCTCCGACCGGCTGCATTTCCTACTATTTTTCCAAACATCTCGAGTTGGAGGGTTTGACGACAGATAAGCCAACGTTAATAGCTGGTCTAATTCCGCGATAAAAGAGCTCTGTTTCCGAACAGATTTGTCCATCTGTAATGGGATTGAATAAATAAAAGGTATCTTTTCATTCATATTATTTATGTGTCTATGAATCGTCCAAGAAATTAATAAGATGATGATGCATATTCTCAAGAGTTGAGAATTTAAGCCATGTATCATTGGTGATTAATTTCTAAATGCTCCTGATCAATGGATCATCATGAGGACGGTGATCGATCCGATCAATGCACAGATCACTTTTCTTATGGATGGACGAGACTTGAGTCCACAGTGTAGGGACACTGAAGTGATAGTGCAGGTGCTTGTTAGAGAACAAGGGTACTGAGCGTGACCAAGACAAGAAGTCACTTGGATGTCTATCCACTCGTCAGTGACTTGCTTGATGTTGCAGTAGTGTGACTGGTCCTTTGACCTGCGGTGCTTCGGCTACTCACAGTGAGGTTATTGTAGTTTGACTGCACACATACATGGTCTCTAGCCATATGGGTCCATGCAGTGTAGATTGGCTGCAGTAAGTTCACTGTAGGAGTAGGGTATGCACCTATAAGGAATCTATCGACCTTGATAGAAGAGGAGTGATCCTATGTGATTTGTTAGACTGAGTTCTAAGACCTTGGCCAGGGCAGTAATATAAAGTGGAAAAAGAGTTTTCCACTATCGAACTCAAGTCAAATAAATCTTGACATATGACAGACGATGGGGTTTGACGAGTTGTCCATGACCTCCGTCCTGTAGGGATCCACGATAGTAGGACTGTATCACACGTTAACTGCACCTAGAGGTTCATCTTTCTATTCTACTGGGTAGCCACTACATGCTGCTAGGTGTCACTGGTGGATGGTGGGACTCATAGGGATTATCTTGATGATCGATAAATCCTAATGAGTTGAGTTGGAATCGTTCCAACCCATTGAAAGGAGTTTTCAATGATATTGTGATAGAGATCATAATATATCTCACTACCAGTCAGAGTAGAACCTATGGGGTCACACACACTAGAAGTATTGACCGATCCGATGGTTGAAAAGTGATTATGAATCACAAGTAATCAATTTGATTGATAAGAAGTTGAAGAAGGAACAAAGGGAATTAATTAATTGGACTTAAAACAAGAGTCCTACTTCGGGTAGGATTCCTAGAGTCCTAATTGGATTAGGACTGGGAATCCTAGTTGGAGTAGGACTGGGATTCCTACTTGGAATAGGATTCCTGCAATCCTAATGAGATTAGGAGTTTTGAATCAAAATTGGATTCCTACTTGGAGTAGGATTCCTAGAGTCCTAATCGGATTAGGACTTCGGATTCAAATAGAGTCCTAATTGGATATGTCCTAATTTGGATTAGGGTTTCTTAAGTCACAATTAATTATTAATCTAATGAATCAATAAGACTCCTAATTGGATTAGGATTGAAGAGTTCAATTGAGTCAAAATTGATTTAAGTTCTAATTGGATTAGGACTTACCTAGATTGGATCCTAATTGGTTCACCCTTGGGCTAAGCCTAATTGGATTAGGGCTTGACCACATTAGGGCATTTCAAACCCTACTTAATGTGGATTAGGGTTAACCATGAGGAAGGGAATATGCCCCTCCCTTTTCCATGTGAAGAAGGGAGAAGAGAAAGGCAAGTTGTCATGGAGCTCCTAAATGTTAGGAGCTCCACTCCCTTTAAAAGGAGGACTAGGGGCCGGCGCCCTAATAAATTGAAGCCTCCTCCTCTTGCTGCCGCCACCCTCCCTTCTCCTCCCTTGGTTCAACCGCAAGCAAGGTACAAGGGAAAGAAGAGCTTGGCGACATCCCTTCTTCCTCCTCTTGGCTTCAACGCATGAGAAAAGAAGAAGGCTGCGAAGGGCTTTGATCTTCTTCCTCTTCTTCATTCTTCTTCTTCCTCCTCTCAAGCACAATCAAGGGTTGATTGAAAGAGAGGAGATCAGCCATCAAAAAGAAGTCTTTGCAAGGGAGCTAGCACCCCAGGAAGACAAGAAAGCTTTGATCGGTCCTCTGCTTCGTGTGGATACCCGTAGAGGCCGGACACTTGAACGGCTTCAAGCGAACCCTCTTCCTAAAACCACGAACTCAGATTTGCGGTGATCATCTACCCGCACAAGGTGAAGATCTGATCTTCTAAAGGTTTTAAAAGTATTAATCCTTATCTTATCTACGAACGGTCTAGAAACAGCGTTCATGCGATGAACGGTTGATCCCGCGCATGCCTCTTCCGCTGCGTTCTGAATTTTTTTTAATTTCAGCGGCATGATCGGGGTTTACTAACATGTGGTTAGGGCAGAAGTTCTGAAACTTCTGGATGCGGGTATGATCTACCCAATTTCAGATAGTAAATGGGTAAGTCCAACCCAAGTGGTCCCGAAAAAATCTGGTGTTACTATAGTCAAAAATGCCAACAATGAATTAGTTCCAACTAGGGTCCCCACTAGTTGGCGTGTATGCATTGACTATAGAAAACTTAATTCTGTCATAAGGAAAGATCACTTTCCTCTACCTTTTATTGATCAAATCTTAGAAAGGTTGGCAGGTCATAAATTTTATTGCTTCCTAGATGGCTATTCAGGTTACAACCAAATTGCAATTGATCCTGAAGATCCGGAAAAGACCACTTTTACATGTCCTTTCGGCACATTTGCTTACAAGAGAATGCCTTTTGGATTATGTAATACTCCTGCAACCTTCCAAAGATGCATGCTCAGTATTTTCTCTGACATGGTTGAGTTGGAAGTCTTCATGGATGATTTTTTGGTTTTCGGCTCCTCTTTTGAAAACTGTGTGAACCATTTAAGGCTTGTCTTAATTCAGTGTGAGGAGAAGAATCTAATCTTAAACTGGGAAAAGTGCCATTTTATGGTAACTAGGAGAATTGTTCTTGGGCATGTCATTTCATCTGAAGGGATTGAAGTAGACAAGGCTAAAATTGACTTAATTGCTAATTTACCCAACCCAAAAACTATCAAAGATATACGCTCATTTTTGGGTCATGCAGGATTTTATAGGAGATTCATTAAAGATTTTAGCTCAATATCTAAACCGTTATGTAATCTCCTTCAAAAGGAAACCCAATTTGTGTGGTCTGAAGAATGTCAAAAAGCTTTTGATAAACTTAAAAGCTTGCTGACCTCTGCTCCCATCATGCAACCACCCGACTGGTCACTTCCTTTTGAAATTATGTGTGATGCTAGTGAATATGCAGTTGGGGTAGTTCTAGGGCAAAGAAAAGAAAGGAAACCTTATGTTATCTACTATGCAAGTAAGACTTTAAATAGTGCACAAATGAATTACACCACTACGGAAAAAGAACTACTCGCCATAGTATTTGCACTAGACAAATTTAGGTCTTACTTGATTGGATCCAAAATTATTATCTACACTGACCACGCTGCCCTTAAGTACCTTCTTTCAAAAAAGGATGCTAAGGCACGTTTGCTTAGGTGGATCCTTCTGCTCCAAGAATTTTTTCTAGAAATAAGAGATAAAAAGGGGGTAGAGAACGTAGTAGCTGATCACTTGTCCCGTCTCACTCTTCCAGATTCCATAGACAATTCACCCATAAGAGACACTTTCCCTGATGAGCAACTCTTTGAGATCACGTCGTCACCCTGGTTTGCAGACATTGCAAATTTTCTTGTCACGGGTGAACTCCCGATTCATTGGAATAAACAGGATAAAAGAAAATTTCTGACCGAAATAAAAAATTTCTTCTGGGATGACCCTTATCTTTTCAAATACTGCCCAGACCAAATTATTAGGAGATGTGTACCTAATGATGAATTTATTAGTGTCATTTTCTTTTGTCATTCTGAAGCTTGTTGTGGTCATTTCTCTGCTAAGAAAATGGCTGATTTTACAGTGCGGTTTCTATTGGCCCACCTTGTTCAAAGATTCCCATAACTTTTGCAAAGCTTGCGAGCGTTGTCAAAAGTTAGGTGGGATAACTCGTAGGAATATGATGCCCCTCAACCCAATTTTAATTATCAAAATATTTGACTATTGGGGAATAGATTTTATGGGTCCATTTCCTCCTTCATTCGGAAATTTGTACATCTTAGTAGCTGTAGATTATGTCTCCAAATGGATTGAGGCAATTCCTTGCAAACATAATGACCATAAAACTGTTTTAAAATTTTTAAAAGAAAACATTTTTTCCAGATTTGGAACGCCTCGAGCCATCATCAGTGATCGGGGTTTACACTTCTGTAATAAGCCTTTTGAGGCTTTAATGCGAAAATATGGAATCACCCATAAAGTCGCCACCCCTTATCATCCACAAACAAGTGGACAAGTTGAAGTATCCAATCGATCAATTAAGAATATTCTGGAAAAAACGGTTAACCCAAATCGCAAAGACTGGTCTTTGCATTTAACTGATGCACTTTGGGCTTATCGTACTGCTTTTAAAAGCCTGATTGGTATGTCTCCGTATTGTCTTATTTTTGGCAAACCGTGTCACTTGCCTGTGGAATTGGAGCATAGGGCCTACTGGGCTATTAAGAGATTTAATTTTGATATGGATAAGGCAAGTTCACTATGCAAACTTCAACTTAATGAACTAGAGGAAAATCAGGAATGAAGCATATGAGAATACTCGAATTTATAAGAACAAAATGAAAGTCTTTCATGATAGAAATATTATAAGAAAAATATTTGAGCCTTCCCAGAAAGTTCTATTGTATAATTCAAGACTTTATTTATTTCCAAGAAAATTGAGATCTAGGTGGACCGGCCTGTTTATAGTTAAAACTGTTTATCCGTATGGAACTGTTGAGATAGAGAATCCAAATACCGGTAATATTTTTAAAGTAAATGGCCAACGTTTGAAGTTATTTTTAGACAACTTTATCCCAGAGGTTGAATCGACTAATCAGGGAGATCCTGTTTATCAGGATTGATCTCTATATCTGCTAGAGATCCTCTGTTTGTACATAATTTTTCTTTCTTTCATTTTCTATTGATATGACAATTGGTGAGCAACAATAGTGTGCGGCCATTCTATCAGGTAAATTCTAACCTTCAGCCCTATTATCCTTCATACAATCATTAATGCCATATTTTATGCATTCATATTGCAACATTGGGGACAATGTTGAAATTAAGTTGGAGGGGAGAGATTACTATATTTTTCTATATATCATACCAATTGTCATATCTTTCAAAAAAAAAAAAATCTTTCAAAATAATAATAATAATAATAATAATAATATATATATAATAATAATAGTAATAATAATAACAAACATATATTTTGTTTCATTTAATTACCACTTTAATTTTTTCAAAGAATTAAACATGTGTAGCTATTAAGGCAAGGAGCGCATTATGACTTATCAGAGACCTATTACTAGATCCCCACACAAGTATTCAATGACGATAGGAAGGCCTCAGGAGTTCACTTGTGTTACCTATTTGTTTGTTGACCTTATTCGCAAGAGAAGTACAAGTGTCCTTGTCTTAAAGTTCATGATTTGGTTTTCACATAAAGATAGAGTTTGAAATTCCTGGCTAGATCACCTGGGTGCCTTATGTTCTGACCTTGGTTGACCTATAGTCACAATACAGTCACGTTACATATATATATATATAAAAAAAGAAAGAAATAATACAGTTTGTCTTCACTGAGTAACCGGGTCTCTTGCCTACAAAGCAGCGAGTGTTCGCGTAAAAAGGTGAAAATGACTGAAATAAGTGACTAGTCTGGCCTCGTGGCGTAGCCTGGTTCGAGTAATTAAGTCCGAGGGGTGTTTCACCTAATGCCTTGAGCCAACTGGATCAAGAGTCATTGACCCAAAGCTCGCTACATGGACCTTACTAGAGCCTAATGGAGTTGGACTGTTGTAGTCACATTATACATTAAAAAAAAAATATTTTAAACATGAGTGGGTTAGTTAAACTAAAACCAAGTGACATGTGGATGACTGGTTTGACTCCATTATTTTAGAACTCTGTGTACCTGGGATGTCTAGTTGGGATTGATAGCTTCATTTTTATATGCGAACCATTCTGGACAAATAACATGTGATATTCGAAAAATTCAGTGGGTCGGGAGCTAACAAATGATAGTTAACACTTGTGAATTTGAGTAGTGCACCTAGAACTCAAGGGGCACCCAATTGTGGTGGAGGTATTGGTATTCTGAGACGTCACATTTACATTTGCCTTAAGGGTTGCTATGATTTAAAGTATCTTTTAACTTAAAAATGATGTTTGTGGGTAACATCACTGCAAATCCTCACGAGACAACACTCGTCCACTAGGATAACCTAGGGGTTTAACGGCTTATTGCACGTGCTAAGTGCAATCGTAATGCTCTACGAAAGTGAGTATTTATTTTAATTCATGCATATTGATATATATTAATAAAATAAACAATACTTTTGCACCCTCATTTTATCATTTTCACACTAAATTGCTAGAGACTAGCAATAAGCTAGTTGGGGGGTGTGATGAGAACACAAAAGTACAATCTTCATACCATTTTAATTAGTATTATAGCTAATCTTTATTAATAAAATTAATTAATTAATGTTTTATTTGTGTTTGAGTGCAAGTAATCCAAGAGACTCAATAAAGCTGGGTTTGAGCCCAATGCCCGATGGCAACCGAATCAACATCCCATCTCCTTTGGTGTGGAACAAACCCAACATTCCATGAAGAGTCTCCCAAACCGGTTCTTTAATTCAACCGCGTTTCAACAACAAAGCAACCGGATCATTCCAAGCCGCGTCTCTTTCTTTCCAGCCGAGCAGGCATCTCAGCTTCCCAACCGTCTCATTCCCCATCCGTTCGAAGCATCCCAAGCCGTTCGCATGGCATCTCACGATCTCCACCCCGTGTCTCATCCGCTCCCAAACCGGCTCTTTCTTGCATCCCACCTCAGCAACTCCCCAACGAACAGAGCACGCGTGAGGAGCTTCCCAGCGTCTTCCAACCGTCCGTGACCTCCCAGCACATGCAATCGGATCATCCATTTCGGAATAGAGCTTCCAGCCGAGAAGTCTTCTCAACACCCCAACGGCCATCCACGTATTCCATGCATCCGATCATTTTATCTTCTTCCAGCCGTTCCCAGCAAATTAATTCCATCCACGAGGAGTCTTCCCATATTCACAACTCCCTCCACCCCGCATCTCAGCCGCGTTTCATCCGTGTTGGAAACCCGCCCATGCCGCTGATATTTCAAAAATAAAAACAGATGGCAGCGGAATCGGCATGTGCGGGATCGACGTTCATCACATGAACGTTGTTTCATGAACCGTTCGTAGTTAGGCAAGAATTAAAAACTTTTAAAACATTTAGAAGATCAGATCTTCACCTTGTGCGGGTAGATGATCACCGCAAACTGAAGTTCGTGGTTTTAGGATGAAGGTTCGTTTGAAGCTGTTCAAACGTCCGGCCTCTACGGGTATCCACACGAAGCAGGATCCGATCCAAGCTCTCTATCTCACCGGGGTGCTAGCTCTCTTGCAGAGATAACTTTTGATGGCTGATCTCCTCTCTTTCTTTCAACTCTTGAATGCACTTGAGAGGAGGAAGAAGAAGGATGAAGAAGAGGAAGAAGAAGAATCCCCACGCAGCCTTCTTTTGTTTCTTGCGTTGGAACAAGGAGGGAGGAGGAAGGGACCCGTCAAGCACCTTCTTTTCTTCTCCTTGTTGTCAGCTGAAACAAGGGAGGGAGAGGGTGGCCACGGCACCAAGGGAAGAGAGGAATCACACTTCTAGGGCGCCGACCCTAGCTCCTTTCTTATAGACATGAAGGGCTCCTACAATTTAGGAGCCCTTGACATCTTTCCAAGAGGGGGCGCCGGCCCCCTCTCTTCATGCCGCACCAACCAAGATGAGAGGGGCATATGCCCCTCTTACTTGGTTAACCTAATCCTCCTCCAAGGAGGATTAGATGCCCTTCTCATGGTTTAGTCCTAGTCTAATTAGGATTAACCAAATTGGGTTCAATCTATGCTAGTCCTAATCCAATTAGAACTTAAATGAACCATGACTCAATTGAACTCTTCAATCCTAATCCAATTAGGAGTCATGTTGATTCATTATATTAATAATTAATTAGGACTTAAGGAATCCTAATCCAAATTAGGACATATTTGATTTTAGTCCTAATCCAATTAGGACTCTATTTGAATCCGAAGTCCTAATTCAATTAGGTCTTCTAGGAATCCTATTCCAAGTAGGAATCCAATTTTAATTCAAAACTCCTAATCTTATTAGGATTGTAGGAATTCTATTCTAAGTAGGAATCCCAGTCCTACTCCAACTAGGATTCCCAGTCCTAATCCAATTAGGACTCTAGGAATCCTACTCGAAGTAGGACTCTTGTTTTAAGTCCAATTAATTAATTTCCTTTGTTCCTTCTTCAACTGAATATCAATCAAATTGATTACTTGTGATTCCTAATCACGATTCAACCATCGGATCGATCAATACTTCTAGTGTGTGTGACCCCATAGGTTCTACTCTGACTGGTAGTGAGATATATTATGATCTCTATCATAATATCATTGAAAACTCCTTTCAATGGATTGGAACGATTTCAACTCTACTCATTAGGGTTTATCGATCATCGAGATAATCCCTGTGAGTCCCACCATCCACCAGTGACACCTAGCAGCATGTAGTGGCTACCCAGTAGAATAGAATGATGAACCTCTAGGTGCAGTTATCATGTGATACAGTCCTACTATCGTGAATCCCTACAGGACGGAGGTCGTGGATAACTCGTCAAACTCCTTCGTCTGTCATATGTCAAGATTTATTCGACTTGAATTCGATAGTGGAAAACTCTTTCTCCACTTTGTATTACTGCCCTGGCCAAGGTCTTAGAACTCAGTCTAACAAATCACATAGGATCACTCCTCTTCTATCAAGGTCGATAGATTCCATGTAAGTGCATACCCTACTCCTACAGTGAACTTACTGCAACCAATCTACACTACAAGGACCCATATGACTAGAGACCATGTATACGTGTAGTCAAACTACAATAACCTCACTGTGAGTAGCTGAAGCACCGCAGGTCAAAGGACCAGTCATACTACTGCAACATCAAGCAAGTCACTGACGAGTGGATAGACATCCAAGTGACTTCTTGTCTTGGTCACGCTCAGTACCCTTGTTCTCTAACAAGCACCTGCACTATCACTTCAGTGTCCCTACACTGTGGACTCAAGTCTCGTCCATCCAGATGGAAAGTGATCTGTGCACTGATCGGATCAATCACCGTCCTCGTGATGATCCATTAATCAGGAGCATTTAGAAATTAATCACCAATGATACATGGCTCAAATTCTCAACTCTTGAGAATATGCATCATCATCTTATTAATTTCTTGGACGATTCATAGACACATAAATAATATTAATAAAAAGTTGCCTTTTATTTATTCAATAATAAATAGTCAAGTACAAAATTATGTCCCTAGAATTAACAATGTGTCAGCCAGATTGGCTTCTAGGGCATACATCTAATAATCTCCCACTTGCACTAAAGCCAATCAGCCATAAATATAAGCCCCATCTTCTCAAGATGCATTTTAGTTTTCTGCCGACTTAGCTGCTTAGTGAATGGGTCCGCCACATTTTCTGTGGAGTCTACTCTCTGATCCTCTACTTATTTTCTTTCGAGGTAGTCGCTTATTAGGTTAAACTGTCGCTCTATGTGCTTCGATTTCTGGGGGAGACCTTTGGCTCCTTAGCTAGTGCTATGGTGCCTTTGTTATCGCAGTAGAGTGTTTATGACATCTGATGTCATTACACCTAACTCTACAATGAACCTTTTAAACCAAAAGATTTCCACTGCACCCTTAGAGACTGCTTAACATTCAGCTTCTAAGGTAGAATCTATAATGACCGGTTGTTTGGAACTCTTCCAATTTACTGAGCCATCATTGCACATATTCTGATGTAGACTTTCTATCATCAATATGTGTGCATCCGTCTACCTTCAACTCTGATCTTCTCCCAAAGACCAAGAACATGTCCTTAGTTCTTCTCAAGTACTTAAGACTGTTCTTCACAGCTATCCAGTGCTTTTGCCTGAATCTGATTGACATATGCTGTTGGGAACCCGCCTATGCCGCTGATATTTCAAAACAAAAATTAGATTGCAGCGGAATCGGCATAAGCGGGATCGACGTTCATCGCATGAACGCTGTTTCTAGACCGTTCGTAGTTAGATAAGGATTAATACTTTTAAAACCTTTAGGGAGATCAAATCTTCACCTTGTGCGGGTAGATGATCACCGCAAACTGAAGTTCGTGGTTTAGGATGAAGGTTCGCTTGAAGCCGTTCAAGTGCCCGGCCTCTACGGGTATCCACACGAAGCAGAGGACCGATCCAATCGCTCTAATCTCCCCGGGGTGCTAGCTCCCTTGCAGAGATATATTTTGATGGATGAAATTCTTTCTCCTTGCAGCAAACAACACCTTGATTGCTCTCTCTTGAGGAAGAAGAATAGGAGAAAGAAGGATCAAAAGAAGCACGCTTGCTGCCTTTTGATTTGGTGGAAGAATGATGAATGAAAGATGCCAACACCACTCCCTTATTTTTGTTTTCCCTTGCGGCTGAAACACAAGGAGGGAGAGAGAGGTTGCTTGCAGCTTCCAAGAGGGAGTTAATGCTCCTTTACGGCTGGGAGAGGGGGATTAAAATCACCTAGGGCGTACCCCCTAGGTCTCCTTTTAAAAACCGTGTGGAGCTCCTTTTAGGAAAGGGGAGGGGCCCTCTTATTTCTCACGCCGAGAGTTAAGGGCCCCCTCCTTTTTTTTTTTAGCCGAGAGCCAAGGGAGGGGCGTACGCCCCTCCCCTATTTTTCTATTTTCCCTCTTATCTCATACCCCCCCCCCCACTTAATCATATTAAGTAGGGGGGATGTAGCCACATGGATGGGAACCCAATCCTTTTCTAAAGAGGATTAGGTGAACCCAATCTATCTTTCATTCAAAAATCCCAATCTAATTAGGATTTAATTGAATCATGACTTAATTGAACTCTTCAATCCTAATCCAATTAGGAGTCATGTTAATTAGATTAAAATTAATTAGGACTTTTTTTTTAAAAAAAAATCCTAATCTAATTAGGACTTGTTTGATTTTTTTAGTACTAATCCAATTAGAACTCTAGGATTCCTACTTTAAGTAGAACTCGCATTTAATATGATCAAGTCCAATTAAATTAAATTGCAATCCAATCGCAATTATTTCTTCTTCAACTCACTAACTCTTAGTGGGTTACACCAATTAGCAATCAAATTGATAATTATAAATTATTTGTGATTCCTAATCACAATTCAACTATCGGATCAGTCAATACTTCTAATGTGTGTGACCCCATAGGTTCTATTCTGTCTAGTAGTGAGATATACTGCGATCTCTATCACAATATCATTGAAAACTCCTTTCAATGGGTTGGAACGATTCCAATTCAACTCATTAGGGATTATCGACCATCGAGACAGTCCCTGTGAGTCTCACCATCCACCAGTGACACCTAGCAGCATGTAGTGGCTACCCAGCAGAATGGAATGATGAACCTCTAGGTGCAGTTGCCATGTGATACAGTCCTACTATCGTGGATCCCTACAGGACGGAGGTCATGGACAACTCGTCAAACCCCATCGTCTGTCATATGTGAAGATTCATTCGACTTAAGTTCGAGAGTGGAAAACTCTTTCTCCACTGTGCATACTGCCCCGGCCGAGGTCTTACGAACTCAGTCTTATAAATCACATAGGATCTCTCCTTATCTATCAAGGTCGATAGATTCCTTATAGGTGCATACCCTACTCCTACAGTGAATTTACTGCAGCCAATCTACACTGCATGGACCCATATGGCTAGAGACCATGTATGTGTGCAGTCAAACTACAATAACCTCACTGTGAGTAGCCGAAGCACCGCAGGTCAAAGGACCAGTCACACTACTGCAACATCAAGCAAGTCACTGACGAGTGGATAGACATCCAAGTGACTTCTTGTCTTGGTCACGCTCAGTACCCTTGTTCTCTAACAAGCACCTGCACTATTACTTCAGTGTCCCTACACTGTGGACTCAAGTCTCGTCCATCCAGAAGGAAAGTGATCTGTGCACTGATCGGATCGATCACCGTCCTCGTGATGATCCATTGATCAGGAGCATTTAGAAATTAATCACCAATGATACATGGCTCAAATTCTCAACTCTTGAGAATATGTATCATCATCTTATTAATTTCTTGGACGATTCATAGACACATAAATAATATGAATGAAAAGATGCCTTTTATTTATTCAATAATAAATAGTCAAGTACAAAATTATGTCCCTAGAAATAACAATGTGTCAGCCAGATTGGCTTCTAGGGCATACATCTAACAATCTCCCACTTGCACTAAAGCCAATCAGTCATATATCTAAGCCCCATCTTCTCAAGGTGGGCTTCAGTCTTTTACTGACTTAGCTGCTTAGTGAACGGGTCTGCCACGTTATCCGCGGAGTCTACTCTCTGCACCTCTACATATTTCTTCTTAACATAGTCGCGTATGAGATGGAAGCGCCGCTCTATATGCTTGGACTTCTGATGAGACCTTGGCTCTTAGCAAGGGCTATGGCGCCATCATTATCGCAGTAGAGTGTTATGGCATCTGATGACATTACATCCAATTCCGCAATGAATTTCTTGAACTAGAAGCCTTCCCTAGCAGCTTCAGAGGCGGCGATGTATTCAGCTTCCATAGTAGAATCAGCAATGATCGGTTGTTTGGAACTCTTCCAATTTACCGTACCACCATTGCACAAGAACACATATCCAGATGTTGACTTCCTATCATCGACATCAGTCATGAAGTCTGAATCTGTGTATCCTTCTACCTTCAACTCTGATGATCCTCCAAAGACTAAGAATAAATCTTTAGTTCTTCTCAAGTACTTAAGAATATTCTTCACAGCTGTCCAGTGTTCCTCACCTGGATTCGACTGATATCTGCTTGTGACACTCACAGCAAGAGCTATATCAGGTCGTGTACATAGCATGGCATACATGAGGCTCCCTATTGCCGATGCATAAGGGATCTTGCTCATGCGTTGAATCTCTTCAGATGTGTTGGGGCACATCTTCTTGGAGAGATGAATTCCATGCCTAAGGGGTAAGAGACTCCTTTTGGAGTTTTCCATGCTGAACCTTTTCAGCACTTCCTCTATATACATTTCTGTGATAGGCCAAGCATCGTTTTAGATCTATCTCTATAGACCTTTATTCCCAAAATATAGGATGCTTCCCCAAGGTCTTTCATGGAGAACTCTTTTGACAACCAGACCTTGACCGAGATTAGCATGAGAATATCATTCCCTATCAGGAGGATGTCGTCCACGTACAGTACGAGAAATACGACAGCGCTCCAACTAACCTTTTTGTAAACACACGGTTCCTCTTCGTTTTTGATGACATCAAACGTTTTGATTGCGTCATCAAAACGAGTGTTCCAACTCCGAGATGCTTGCTTTAGTCCATAGATGGACCTTTGCAGCTTGCAGACCTTGTGATCTCCATCACTGGAAGTGAAACCCAGAGGCTGTTCCATATAGATATCTTCATCAAGATATCCATTCAGAAAAGCAGTTTTCACATCCATCTGCCAGATTTCATAATCATGAAATGCTGCAATGGCAAGCAGTGTTTGGATGGATTTCAGCATGGCTACAGGTGAAAAGGTCTCCTGATAGTCAATGCCTTCGCGTTGACTATACCCTTTTGCCACCAGCCTTGCCTTAAAGGTCTCTACCTTTCCATCCGAACCTATTTTTCTTTTGTAGATCCATTTACATCCAATAGGTACAATACCTTCTGGTGGATCTACTAAGGTCCAGACTTGGTTGGAATGCATGGAGTCTAACTCTGACTTCATGGCTTCCAGCCATTTCTCGGAATCGATATCAGATATCGCCTCATCGTAGGTTTTGGGATCTTGTGTATGATCCCTATCTCCCACTGGGAACATTTCCTTGGTATCCTCTTCTAGTATACCTAAGTATCTATCGGGAGGATGGGAGACCCTACTAGATCTACGAGGTGGTCGAGGGACATCGTGTACTGGCTCTGTATGAATGGGTTCGATAGGATCCATGACTCGTTGCTTTTTAGAGACTTTCTCTTCAAGTTCAATTTTCCTCCCACTGCCTCTATCAAGGATAAACTGATTTTCCAAGAAGATGGCATGACGGCTCACAAACACATTGTAATCCTCTGAGATGTAAAAATTGTATCCTAATGACTCTTTAGGATATCCTATAAAACGAGCACTTATGGTCCTAGCCTCTAACTTGTCTGCCTGTAGTCTCTTGACGTGGGCCGGACATCCCCAAATCTTGAGATGACCAAGACTTGGTTCTTACCATGCCATATCTCATACGGTGTGGTAGGAACTGATTTAGAGGGAACTCTATTCAATAAATAAATCGCTGTGAGTAAGGCATCTCCCCAAAGGAACATAGGTAAATCAGTGAAGCTCATCATGGACCTGACCATATCCAATAGGGTCCGATTCCTCCTCTCTGACACCCCGTTGAGTTGAGGCGTACCCGGAGGAGTCCATTGTGAGACTATGCCATTGTCCTTGAGATAGTCCCGGAATTCTCCACTAAGGTATTCTCCTCCTCGATCTGATCGAAGAGCCTTAAGGGGTTTTCCAGTTTGTTTTTCTACTTCATTTTTGAACTCTTTGAACTTTTCAAAAGATTCAGATTTGTGTCTCATAAGATACACATACCCATACCGTGAATAATCATCGGTAAAGGTAATGAAGTACGAATAACGTCCCCTGGCTAGCACATCGAATGGGCCATATACATCTGTATGTACTAGGGTAAGTATTCCAGTGGTCCTCTCCCCATGTCCTACAAAGGGTAATTTGGCCATTTTTTCTTGAAGACAGGATTCGCAAACTGGATATGACTCGGAAGTCAATGAGCCGAGAAGCCCATCTTTATCCATTTTGTTCATTCTGTCCTCTCCAATATGGGCAAGCTTGAGGTGCCACAAATATTTTTGGTTTATCTCATCCCTGGATCTTTTGGATCCTTTGGCATTCACTACTTGCTCAGACACATTTATAGATACATCCATATGCAAATGATAGAGACTGTCAATCATAAAACCACGTGCGACTATTTTATTTCTTAAATAAATAGAATAGCAGTCTTTGTCAAATGTAAAAACATGACCTTCCTGTGCTAGACATGAAACAGAAATCAAATTTCTGCTAGCAGCAAGTACATAATAGCAGTCTCTAAGTAATAAACTAAAACCAGACGGTAGTCGCAGATGGTAGGTGCCGACAGCCACAGCAGCAACTTTTGCCCCGTTGCCAACCCGAAGGGTTACCGCACCTTCCGCCAGCCTTCTACTTTCCTTTAGACCCTGCATGGTAGTGCACAGATGAGCACTAGAACCAGAATCTATAACCCAACTAGAAGTAGAAGAAACCGTTAGATTAGTTTCAATTATGAGCAAATCTATACCTTCTGAAGGTTTGTCACCTTTCATGTTCTTCAGGCTCTCGAGGTATGAAGGACAGTTCCTCTTCCAGTGGCCGTCGACATTGCAGTGGAAACATTTTCCTTTGTCATTAGCCTTTTTCTTTTGAACTTCCTTCTTTGGCTTCTTGCCTTTCTTCTGCTTCTTTGCAGGCTTCTTTTTCTTCCAAGTAGACTTTCTCTTGGAACCAGAAGTCAACTCAACAGCAAGGACATTGCCCCTTGAACCTTTCAAGGCTCCCTCAGCAGTTACCAACATGTTGATTAGTTCAGTCTTAGTGCATTCAATCTTATTCATGTGGTAGTTTACCATAAACTGACCAAATGAATCAGGAAGTGACTGTAGGATCAAATCCACTTGCAATTCCTTGTGCATGTTCATTCCGAGCTTCTCAAGCTCCTCTTGGTCCTTGATCATAGTCAGACCATGATCATGGACAGACTGCCCTTCGCGCATCTTTGTCTTGAAGAGCCTCTTGGACACTTCAAAACGAGCTGTGCGACTCTGCTCACCATACAACTCTTGCAGGTGTGCCAGTATGTCCCTAGCAGTCTTGAGATTCTCATGCTGGCATTGGAGTTCATTAGACATGGATGCCATCATATAGCATTTGACTCTAATGTCATCATCCAGCCACTTTTGATGCATCTGTCGCTGAACATCAGTAGGACGTGCTGGTATTGTGGGGATATCTGAATCGAGTATGTAGCCTATTTTCTCGCAGCTCAAAACAATTTTGAGATTCCTAAGCCAGTCCTTGTAATTGGTTCCGGTCAATCGGTTGGTCTCAAGAATACGGGTCAAAGGGTTTGAGGCTGACATTATGATCTGCAGAGAGTAAAGATTCTAGTTAGACTTTTGTACTTTGATCCTTATTTGTTCTAAGGTCTTTTAAAACAAATGTAACTCCCACTATTTTTTCGAATTCCTCACACTCCCCTGGTAGGAAAACGGAAATCCTACACGACTAGGGTTTCTAGTGGGTACTGCGGTCCCACCGATCTACATGGCACCTCACCTAACAGTTATTGGTGACACATAGATGGATGAGTGTACAACTCTTGTACAATGCTACTCAAGCATGTTGCAGTGCAACTCGGTCTCTAAGCCATGAAGACCTCACCTAACAGTTATTGGTCCCATTTCTTAGTTAAGTCAGACCCACTGTATAACCGTAGGAATAAAGTCGTCATTGGGTCCTCACCTAACAGTTATTGGTGCCCAACCCCACCTTTAGCCTACAACATCTCATGTCTATAGAGAGGTCCAACCCCCCGATGCAACTTGCCCACTGTGTCCAGCCGAGACAAATCAACATCAGAAAGACCTTAGCAGCTCTACTACAGTAGAAGACCTATTGACTTAATATTGGTTAATCAGGTCTTAGTGTTTGCAACTTGAGCTCTTCATAAGAGGTAATCGAACAATTGGCCAGGTAAGCAGGTGGGAGGCTCCCCTTACTCAGAGAGTAAGGTCCTAATTAAGTAACCACCTTTCATGCTTTCCTAGACACCAATTAGATCAATTAATCTAATATGACTTGCTCATATCGGTTCACTTTCGACTTGATTGAGGAGGTTTTGATTTAGGTCTCAATTGGGTTTGCTACATCATATGTAAACCTATCTACCCGACTCACATTCACATCACATGCAAACGGCGCATTGCAGGCATTTATAATCGCAGCAATAATTAAAGCTAAACTTTAAATAGGTGATGATCATGGATTCTAGTTAGGTCGTATTACAAGCACATGCACGTCAATCGATCAACTGATTTTCAACTCTTGAATTGGTTCCAAGCCTCCTTGACTCGATCCTTGACCAACTCTTGATCCAATCGCCATCAACCGCTTGGAGCCCTGTTCATCTCATGCATCATCTTCGACTTGATCGTTGACGTACATCACATCACAGAAATACAACCAGATGTAAAAATAAAAATAAAAATAAATTACATCCCCTTTTAGGAGGCACGCAGGCCTCTCAAAACATCAAATAAGATGCATGCAAGCATCTGTAAAATTACATGACATTGCAGATCACATCGCAGGTCTTTACATTTAATACCAAAAGGGTTTGAATCCTATGATCATCACCATATGCAACAACAATTATAATTTTCAGATCTGATAATTAATTGAATATCTCATGACATAGGTTGCTGATCATGCTAATCATGATTCTAAACTTTGTAATCACATTAACAATGCTATTAGAATCATCCTTTTATCATATAAAAATCAGCATGTAAAAATCAGCACCCTAGAAAAATTCTGCATGCAGAAAATTTTCAGCATGCATGATCATTCAATTTTCAGATATAATAAGCCTACTTATAATTAATTCTTACCTTAAACTACGAAGCCTAGGCTCTGATACCACTGTTGGGAACCCGCCTATGCCGCTGATATTTCAAAACAAAAATTAGATTGCAGCGGAATCGGCATAAGCGGGATCGACGTTCATCGCATGAACGCTGTTTCTAGACCGTTCGTAGTTAGATAAGGATTAATACTTTTAAAACCTTTAGGGAGATCAAATCTTCACCTTGTGCGGGTAGATGATCACCGCAAAATGAAGTTCGTGGTTTAGGATGAAGGTTCGCTTGAAGCCGTTCAAGTGCCCGGCCTCTACGGGTATCCACACGAAGCAGAGGACCGATCCAATCGCTCTAATCTCCCCGGGGTGCTAGCTCCCTTGCAGAGATATATTTTGATGGATGAAATTCTTTCTCCTTGCAGCAAACAACACCTTGATTGCTCTCTCTTGAGGAAGAAGAATAGGAGAAAGAAGGATCAAAAGAAGCACGCTTGCTGCCTTTTGATTTGGTGGAAGAATGATGAATGAAAGATGCCAACACCACTCCCTTATTTTTGTTTTCCCTTGCGGCTGAAACACAAGGAGGGAGAGAGAGGTTGCTTGCAGCTTCCAAGAGGGAGTTAATGCTCCTTTACGGCTGGGAGAGGGGGATTAAAATCACCTAGGGCGTACCCCCTAGGTCTCCTTTTAAAAACCGTGTGGAGCTCCTTTTAGGAAAGGGGAGGGGCCCTCTTATTTCTCACGCCGAGAGTTAAGGGCCCCCTCCTTTTTTTTTTTAGCCGAGAGCCAAGGGAGGGGCGTACGCCCCTCCCCTATTTTCCTATTTTCCCTCTTATCTCATACCCCCCCCCCCCACTTAATCATATTAAGTAGGGGGGATGTAGCCACATGGATGGGAACCCAATCCTTTTCTAAAGAGGATTAGGTGAACCCAATCTATCTTTCATTCAAAAATCCCAATCTAATTAGGATTTAATTGAATCATGACTTAATTGAACTCTTCAATCCTAATCCAATTAGGAGTCATGTTAATTAGATTAAAATTAATTAGGACTTTTTTTTTAAAAAAAAAAATCCTAATCTAATTAGGACTTGTTTGATTTTTTTAGTACTAATCCAATTAGAACTCTAGGATTCCTACTTTAAGTAGAACTCGCATTTAATATGATCAAGTCCAATTAAATTAAATTGCAATCCAATCGCAATTATTTCTTCTTCAACTCACTAACTCTTAGTGGGTTACACCAATTAGCAATCAAATTGATAATTATAAATTATTTGTGATTCCTAATCACAATTCAACTATCGGATCAGTCAATACTTCTAATGTGTGTGACCCCATAGGTTCTATTCTGTCTAGTAGTGAGATATACTGCGATCTCTATCACAATATCATTGAAAACTCCTTTCAATGGGTTGGAACGATTCCAATTCAACTCATTAGGGATTATCGACCATCGAGACAGTCCCTGTGAGTCTCACCATCCACCAGTGACACCTAGCAGCATGTAGTGGCTACCCAGCAGAATGGAATGATGAACCTCTAGGTGCAGTTGCCATGTGATACAGTCCTACTATCGTGGATCCCTACAGGACGGAGGTCATGGACAACTCGTCAAACCCCATCGTCTGTCATATGTGAAGATTCATTCGACTTAAGTTCGAGAGTGGAAAACTCTTTCTCCACTGTGCATACTGCCCCGGCCGAGGTCTTACGAACTCAGTCTTATAAATCACATAGGATCTCTCCTTATCTATCAAGGTCGATAGATTCCTTATAGGTGCATACCCTACTCCTACAGTGAACTTACTGCAGCCAATCTACACTGCATGGACCCATATGGCTAGAGACCATGTATGTGTGCAGTCAAACTACAATAACCTCACTGTGAGTAGCCGAAGCACCGCAGGTCAAAGGACCAGTCACACTGCTGCAACATCAAGCAAGTCACTGACGAGTGGATAGACATCCAAGTGACTTCTTGTCTTGGTCACGCTCAGTACCCTTGTTCTCTAACAAGCACCTGCACTATTACTTCAGTGTCCCTACACTGTGGACTCAAGTCTCGTCCATCCAGAAGAAAAGTGATCTGTGCACTGATCGGATCGATCACCGTCCTCGTGATGATCCATTGATCAGGAGCATTTAGAAATTAATCACCAATGATACATGGCTCAAATTCTCAACTCTTGAGAATATGTATCATCATCTTATTAATTTTTTGGACGATTCATAGACACATAAATAATATGAATGAAAAGATGCATTTTATTTATTCAATAATAAATAGTCAAGTACAAAATTATGTCCCTAGAAATAACAATGTGTCAGCCAGATTGGCTTCTAGGGCATACATCTAACATATGCTCGTGACATTCACAGCATGTACTATATCAAGTCATGTACATAGCATGGCATACATGAGGCTCCCTATTGCTGATGCATAGGGGATCTTGCTCATGCGTTGAATCTCTTCAGATGTGTTGGGGTACATCTTCTTGAAGAGATTAATTTCATGCCTTAGGGGTAAGAGACCCCTTTTAGAGTTTTCCATGCTGAACCTTTTCAGCACTTCCTCTATGTACATCTTCTATGATAGGCCAAGCATCCTTTTAGATCTATCTCTATAGACCTTTATTCCCAAATTATAGGATGCTTTTCCAAAGTCTTTCATGGAGAATTCTTTTGACAACCAGACCTTGACCGAGGTTAGCATGGGAATATCATTCCCTTATCAGGAGGATGTCGTCCACGTATAGTACGAGAAATACGACAGCGCTCCCACTAACCCTTTGGTAAACACATGGTTCCTCTTCGTTTTTGATGAAATCAAACGTTTTGATTGCATCATCGAAACGAGTGTTCCAACTCCGAGATGCTTGCTTTAGTCCATTGATGGACCTTTGCAGCTTGCAGACCTTGTGATCTCCATCACTGGAAGTGAAACCCAAAGGCTGTTCCATATAGATGTCTTCATCAAGATATCCATTCAGAAAAGCTGTTTTCACATCCATCTGCCAGATTTCATAATCATGAAATGCTGCAATGGCAAGCAATGTTCGGATGGATTTCAGCATGGCTATAGGTGAAAAGGTCTCCTGATAGTCAATGCCCTCGCGCTGACTATACCCTTTCGCCACAAGCTTTGCCTTATAGGTCTCTACCTCTCCATCCGAACCTATCTTTCTTTTGTAGATCCATTTGCATCCAATAGGTACAATACCTTCTGGTGGATCTACTAAGGTCCAGACTTGGTTGGAATGCATGGAGTCTAACTCTGACTTCATAGCTTCCAACCATTTCTTGGAATTGACATCAGATATCGCCTCGTTGTAGGTTTTGGGATCCTGTATGTGATCCCTATCTCCCACTAGGAACATTTCCTCGGTATCCTCTTCTAGTATACCTAAGTATCTATTGGGAGGATGGGAGACCCTACTAGATCTACGAGGTGGTCGAGGGACATCGTGTACTGGCTCTGTATGAATGGGTTTGATAGGATCCATGACTCGTTGCTTTTCAGAGACTTTCTCTTCAAGCTCAATTTTCTTCCCACTGCCTCTATCAAGGATAAACTGTTTTTCCAAGAAGTTGGCATGACGGCTCACAAACACATTGTAATCCTCTGAGACGGAAAAATTGTATCCTAATGACTCTTTAGGATATCATATAAAACGAGCACTTATGGTCCTAGCCTCTAGTTTGTCCGACTGTAGTCTCTTGACGTGGGCCGGACATCCCCAAATCTTGAGATGACCAAGACTTAGTTTCTTACCATGCTATATCTCATACGGTGTGGTAGGAAGGGATTTAGAGGGAACTCTATTCAACAAGTAAATAGCTGAAAATAGGGCATCTATTTAAAGAAACAAGGGTAAATCAGTGAAGCTCATCATGGACTGAACCATATCAATAGAGTCCGATTCCTCCTCTCTGACACTCCATTGAGCTGAGGTGTACTAGGAGGAGTCCATTATGAAACTATACCATTCTCCTTGAGATAATCACGGAACTCTCCATTAAGGTATTCACTACCTCGATCTGATCGAAGAACCTTAATGAGTTTTTGTGCTTATTTTTCTACTTCATATCTAAGCTTTTTGAACCTTTCAAAAGTTTCATATTTATGTCTCATACACATATCCATACCGTGAGTAATCATCGGTAAATGAAGTAAAAAATTATAACCCCTAGCCTGCACATCGAATGGGCCACACACATCAGTGTGTACTAGGGTAAGTATTTCAGTGGACCTCCCTGTGTCCTACAAAGGATAACTTGGCCATCTTTCCTTGAAGGCAGAATTCACAAATCAAATATGACTCGAAAGTCAATGAGCCCAAAAGCTCATGTTTCTCCAATTTGTTTATTCTGTCTTCTCCTATATGGCCAAGCCTGAGGTGCCATAAATACTTTAGATTTATCTTATTTTTGGATCTATTAGATCCTATGGTATTCACTGTTTGCTCAGATATATTCACAGATACATCCATATGTATGTGATAGAGACTGTCAATTATAAAACCATGTTGAATCAATTTATTTTTAAATAAAAATCTTTCTGTGCTAAATAAAATACAGAAATCAAATTTCTGCTAGCAATAGGTAACAGTCCCTAAGTATCCTGAGCATATCTGACATACCTTCTGAAGGTCTGTCACCCTTCATGTTCTTTATGCTTCCCATGTATGTAGGACAGTTCCTCTTCCAATGGCCGTCCATGATGCAATGGAAACACTTTTCCTTGCAATTGGCCTTTTTCTTGGAACTTCCTTACTTGGTGTTTTCTTAGTCTTCTGCTTCTTCGCAGGCTTCTTATTCTTCCAAATAGACTCTCTCTTGAAAGTAGAAACCAACTTGACAGCGAAAACGATGCCCCTTGAACTTCTTCAAGGTCCCTAAGGTAGTTACCAATTTTTTAACAATTCTATTTTAGTGCATACAACCTTGTTCATATGGTAGTTTACTATAAACTATTCATATGAAGCTCGAAGGGATTGCGGGATCAAATCCGTTTGCAATTCCTTGTGCATGGTCATGCCAAGCTTCTCAAGCTTCTCTAAGTCCTTTATCATGGTCAAACCATGATCATGGACATACTGCCCATCATGCATCTTAGCTTTGAAGAGCTCCTTGGACACTTCAAACCGAGCTGCGTGACTCTGATCACTATACAACTCTTGCAGGTGATTTAATATGTCTCTGGCAGTCTTCATGTTCTCATGCTGGCATTGTAATGCATTGGACATGGATGCCATTGTGCAGCACCTAACTTTATTGTCATTGTTCGTCCACTTAACAAGCGTCTTACGCTGATCAATGATCGGACGGATTGGTAACATGGGGATTCCATGGTCTAGCATATACCCGTATTTCTCACAATTCAAAACTATTTTGAAATTTGCTGAGCCAATCTTTATAATTGGGTTTGGTCAAACGGTTGTTCTATAGGATATGAATTAAGAGTCTAGAAGCTGACTTTATAATTCTCAGAGAGTAAAGATTCTAGTTAGACTTTTGTACTTGATCCTAATCTGTTCTAAGGACTTTTAGAACAAATGTAACTCCCACTATTTTCTCGAATTCCTCACACTCCTCTGGTAGGAAAACAAAAATCCCACACGACTAGGGTTTCTAGTGGATACTGCGGTCCCACCGATTTACATGCCACCTCACCTGACAGTTATTGGTGACACATAGATTGATGAATGTACAACTCTTGTACAATGCTTCTTAAGCATGTTGCAGTGTAACTTGGTCTCTAAGCCATGAAAACCTCACCTAACAGTTATTGGTCTCATTTCTTAGTTAAGTCAGACCCACCGTATAACCGTAGGAATAAAGTCGTCATTGGGTCCTCACCTAACAGTTATTGGTGCCCAACCCCACCTTTACCCTACAACATCTCATGTCTATAGAGAGGTCCAGCCCCCCGATGCAACTTGACCACTGTATCCAGCCGAGACAAATCAACATCAGAAAGGCCTTAGCAGCTCTACTACAGTGGAAGACCTATTGACTTAATATTGGTTAATCAGGTCTTAGTGTTTGCAACTTGAGCTCTTCATAAGAGGTAATCGAATAATTGGCCAGGTAAGCAGGTGGGAGGCTCTCCTTACTCAGAGAGTAAGGTCCTAATTAAGTAACCACCTTTCATGCTTTCATAGACACCAATTAGATCAATTAATCTAATATGACTTGCTCATGTCGGTTCACTCTCGACTTGATTGAGGAGGTTTTAATTTAGGTCTCAATTGGGTTTGCTACATCACATGTAAACCTATCTACCCGACTCTCATTCACATCACATGCAAATGGCACATTGCAGGCAGTTATAATCGCAGCAATAATTAAAGCTAAACTTTAAATAGGTGATGATCATGGATTCTAGTTAGGTTGTATTACAAGCACATGCACGTCAATCGATCAACTTATCTTCAACTCTTGAATTGGTTCCAAGCCTCCTTGATTCGATCCTTGACCAACTCTTGATCCAATCGCCATCAACCGCTTAGACCCCTGCTCATCTCATGCATCATCTTCGACTTGATCGTTGACGTACATCACATCACAGAAATACAACCAGATGTAAAATAAAAATAAAAATAAATTACATCTCCTTTTAGGAGGCACACAGGCCTCTCAAAACATCAAATAAGATGCATGCAAGCATCTGAAAAATTACATGACATCACAGATCACATCGTAGGTCATTACATTTGATACCAAAAGGGTTTGAATCCTATGATCATCACCACATGCAGCAATTATAATTTTCAGATCTGAAAACTAACTGATTATCTCATGACATAGGTTGCTGATCATGCTAATCATGATTCTAATCTTTGTAATCCCATTAACAATGCAATTAGAATCATCTTTTTATCACATAAAAATCAGCATGTAAAAATCAGCACCCTAGAAAAAATCTGCATGCAGAAAATTTTCAGCATGCATGATCATTCAATTTTCAGATCTATTAAGCCTATTAATAATTAATTCTTACCTTAATCTACGATGCCAAGGCTCTGATACCACTGTTGGGAACCCGCCCATGCCGCTGATATTTCAAAAATAAAAACAGATGGCAGCAGAATCGGCATGTGCGGGATCGACGTTCATCACATGAACGTTGTTTCATGAACCGTTCGTAGTTAGGCAAGAATTAAAAACTTTTAAAACATTTAGAAGATCAGATCTTCACCTTGTGCGGGTAGATGATCACCGCAAACTGAAATTCATGATTTTAGGATGAAGGTTCGTTTGAAGCCGTTCAAACGTCCGGCCTCTACGGGTATCCACACGAAGCAGGATCCGATCCAAGCTCTCTATCTCACCGGGGTGCTAGCTCCCTTGCAGAGATAACTTTTGATGGCTGATCTCCTCTCTTTCTTTCAACTCTTGAATGCACTTGAGAGGAGGAAGAAGAAGGATGAAGAAGAGGAAGAAGAAGAATCCCCACGCAGCCTTCTTTTCTTTCTTGCGTTGGAACAAGGAGGGAGGAGGAAGGGACCCGTCAAGCACCTTCTTTTCTTCTCCTTGCTGTCGGCTGAAACAAGGGAGGGAGAGGGTGGCCACGGCACCAAGGGAAGAGAGGAATCACTCTTCTACGGCGCCGGCCCTAGCTCCTTTCTTATAGACATGAAGGGCTCCTACAATTTAGGAGCCCTTGACATCTTTCCAAGAGGGGGCGCCGGCCCCCTCTCTTCATGCCGCACCAACCAAGATGAGAGGGGCTTATGCCCCTCTTACTTGGTTAACCTAATCCTCCTCCAAGGAGGATTAGATGCCCTTCTCATGGTTTAGTCCTAGTCTAATTAGGATTAACCAAATTGGGTTCAATCTATGCTAGTCCTAATCCAATTAGAACTTGAATAAACCATGACTCAATTGAACTCTTCAATCCTAATCCAATTAGGAGTCATGTTGATTCATTATATTAATAATTAATTAGGACTTAAGAAATCCTAATCCAAATTAGGACATATTTGATTTTAGTCCTAATCCAATTAGGACTCTATTTGAATCCGAAGTCCTAATCCAATTAGGTCTTCTAGGAATCCTATTCCAAGTAGGAATCCAATTTTAATTCAAAACTCCTAATCTTATTAGGATTGTAGGAATTCTATTCTAAGTAGGAATCCCAGTCCTACTCCAACTAGGATTCCCAGTCCTAATCCAATTAGGACTCTAGGAATCCTACTCGAAGTAGGACTCTTGTTTTAAGTCCAATTAATTAATTCCCTTTGTTCCTTCTTCAACTGAATATCAATCAAATTGATTACTTGTGATTCCTAATCACGATTCAACCATCGGATCAATCAATACTTCTAGTGTGTGTGACCCCATAGGTTCTACTCTGACTGGTAGTGAGATATATTATGATCTCTATCATAATATCATTGAAAACTCCTTTCAATAGATTGGAACGATTCCAACTCTACTCATTAGGGTTTATCGATCATCGAGATAATCCCTGTGAGTCCCACCATCCACCAGTGACACCTAGCAGCATGTAGTGGCTACCCAGTAGAATAGAATGATGAACCTCTAGGTGCAGTTATCATGTGATACAGTCCTACTATCGTGGATCCCTACAGGACGGAGGTCATGGATAACTCGTCAAACCCCTTCGTCTGTCATATGTCAAGATTTATTCGACTTGAGTTCGATAGTGAAAAACTCTTTCTCCACTTTGTATTACTGCCCTGGCCAAGGTTTTAGAACTCAGTCTAACAAATCACATAGGATCACTCCTCTTCTATCAAGGTCGATAGATTCCATGTAAGTGCATACCCTACTCCTACAGTGAACTTACTGCAGCCAATCTACACTACAAGGACCCATATGACTAGAGACCATGTATACGTGTAGTCAAACTACAATAACCTCACTGTGAGTAGCTGAAGCACCGCAGGTCAAAGGACCAATCATACTACTGCAACATCAAGCAAGTCACTGACGAGTGGATAGACATCCAAGTGACTTCTTGTCTTGGTCACGCTCAGTACCCTTGTTCTCTAACAAGCACCTGCACTATCACTTCAGTGTCCCTACACTGTGGACTCAAGTCTCGTCCATCCAGAAGGAAAGTGATCTATGCACTGATCGGATCAATCACCGTACTCGTGATGATCCATTGATCAGGAGCATTTAGAAATTAATCACCAATGATACATGGCTCAAATTCTCAACTCTTGAGAATATGCATCATCATCTTATTAATTTCTTGGACGATTCATAGACACATAAATAATATGAATGAAAAGATGCCTTTTATTTATTCAATAATAAATAGTCAAGTACAAAATTATGTCCCTAGAATTAACAATGTGTCAGCCAGATTGGCTTCTAGGGCATACATCTAACAATCCGGCCTCTTCAACATGCTATAAGAAGGCAGCTGAGCAAGCGACCAGGGGGATCCATCGGGAGCATCTCCTCTTCCAATCTTTCCAGCCGGACGAAGGAGGAGACCAGCAGCCGACGGAGAAAGAGGAGGCCACAGATCCATCCAAGTCCGGGCGAGAGAGGAGAAGAAGCCACGAAGGAGGAGGCCACGGATCCATCATCCAGCTGGGCAACGGAGGGGAGAAGGCACCATCGGGAGAGAAAACAGAGTGCCCTGTTTTCTGAACCAAAGAAAAAAAAAAGGGGATTTATGCTTTATTTTATTTATTCTATGCTAACCCCTTTTATAAAAATGCTTGCATCTCATATGGATAGCTAAATCTCTTTTAGCTAAGGCTAGGGAAAAGCCTAGCATTTTCTCATGTATTTTCTTTAATCATCAATGGGATTTGAATGTTTTTGATTTGATTTATGGTGCAGTAGATTGATAGAAATTATTTCAAACTTATATATTTTCTTTGATTTGTTATTTCTCCCGGGTATAACAGATGCTTAGAAATCCCTGTAGTTTAAAATAGAATTACTGTAATGCTGCCCATAAAACTAAAACTATTTTATTATAATTAATAGATGATTTTAAGAAAAGAATGATGAAGTGCCAGGCTGAATCCTGATGCCTTAGTTATATATTTTTTTTAATCTGAATATTATTTAGCCTTTAGTTTTTGTTCACTGTCAAATTCCTGTGGATTCGATCTCGGACTCACCGAGAATATTACTTTGCTACACCCTATACTTGGGGTATCCTACATTCAATTTTTCTTTTAAAAAGAGCAAGATCAAAGTACTAGCATCTATACAGCTTTTGATCAACTGATTTACCTGATTCATCTTTGTCTAGTTTGCATGATGAGCTCATGGGGGTGCCAATTGACTTATTTCCATCCATATCAAACTTCTTTAGTATTTTCTTGATGTATTTAGCTTGATTGATGAAAATCTCTTTCTTGGATTGTTTGATTTGAAGTCCGAGGAAGTAGTTCAATTCTTCCATCATGCTCATCTCAAATTCACTCTGCATTAACTTAGCAAACTCTTCGCAAAGGCGATTGTTAGTAGCACCGAAAATAATATCATCTACATAAATCTGCACTACCAACATATTTTTGTTTTTCTTTTTTAAAAATAAAGTTGTATCAACATTTCCTCTAGAAAATTCATGGTCTAACAGAAATTTGCTAAGTCTTTCATACCATGCTCTAGGGCTTGTTTTAGACCATAAAGTGCTTTGTTTAGTTTATAAACATGATTGGGGTATTGATGATTCTCAAAACTAGGAGTTGTTCTACATAAACTTCCTCATTAATATACCCATTCAAGAAGGCACTTTTTACATCCATTTAGAATAATTTGAAATCTTTATTGCATGCAAATGCTAGTAACAATCTAATTGCCTCAAGTCTAGCTACAGGAGCAAAAGTCTCATCAAAATCTATACCTTCTTCTTGATTATAGCCTTTTGCTACTAGTCTAGCCTTGTTCCTAATCACAATTCCATTTTCATCAAGTTTGTTTTTGTATATCCATTTAGTTCCTATTATTGAGTATTCAGTGGGTCTTTCAACTAAGTTCCATACTTTATTTCTTGTAAATTGGTTAAGTTCCTTTTGTATAGCATTTATCCAATTTACATCACTCTCAGCTTCTTCTATGTTTTTAGGTTCTAAATGTGAAACAAATGCAAGATGATTATTTAAGTTCCTAAGAGAGGCTCTAGTTCTAACAGGTTGAGATGGATCATCTAAGATTAATTCTTTAGGATGACCATGAGCATACCTCCAAGCCTTAGTAAGCCCATGATCAACAATTGCCTCTTGGTTTGTTGATGTATCTTCAATCTGTTTCGGTTCATTTTCTTGTAATGTCATGTCATTCATCTTTTCCTCAAGTATCCCTGCATCATCATCAAAAGCTACTCTCTTGCTAGAAGAGACATCATTAGTATCATCAAAAACAACATGTATAGACTCTTCAATAACAAGGATTCTTTTGTTGAAGACTCTATAAGCTTTACTTGATGTAGAATATCCCAAAAAGATACCTTTATCAGATTTGGAATCAAATTTGCCTAAGTTATCTTTGCCATTATTATGAATGAAACACCTACACCCAAAAACATGAAAATAGTTTACTTTGGGCTTTCTATCTCCCCAAAGTTCATAAGGTGTTTTCTTTATAATTGATCTCAATAAAACTCTATTTAATATATGACATGATATGTTAATGGCTTCTCCCAAAAAATACTTAGGGAGGTTACTTTCACACAACATGGTTCTAGCCATTTTCTCTAGGATTCTATTCTTTCTTTCCACAACTCCATTTTGTTGTGGTGTCCTAGGTGCAGAGAAATTATGAGTTATTTCCTTTTTACTACAGAATTCATCAAATAGATGATTTTCAAATTCTGTTCCATGATCACTCCTAATAGCTATAACTGAAGTATTTCTTGAGTTGGTTACTTTCTTATGAAATTTCTTAAATACAGAAAATGCTTCATCTTTATGATCTAAAAATATGACCCATGTGTATCTAGAAAAATCATCTACAATGACAAGATCATACTTGTTTCCACCAAGGCTTGTGGTTCTAGTTGGTCCAAAAAGATCCATGTGAAGTAGTTCAAGGGGTCTAGCAGTAGAGACACAATTTATGGATTTAAAGAAACTTCTAAATTATTTGCCATATTGACATGCTTCACAAATTTTATTTTTCTCAAATTTTAGCTTTGGCAAACCAATCACGGAATCTCTTTTAACTAATTTAGATATTGTATCCATACTTGCATGACCTAATTTACGGTGCCATAACCAACTTGCGTCACTAACCTTAGTATCATTAGCTACTAAGCAAGGACTATTTTTAGCAAGATCTTCAAGATCTACTACATAGACGTTACCACGTCTAATTCCTTTAAATACTAAGCCATTGGCAATTGAGTTGGTTATGATGCATAAAGATGGCTTAAACAAAACATCAAAACCTCTATCATATAATTGACTAACGCTAAGTAAGTTATGCTTAAGACCATCTACAAATCGTACATTATCAACGAAGGTTGAAGAGGTGATTTGTACTTTACCTAAAGTCTCCAAAAGTTACAGCACCTCCCTTTTTAGGTTCTAGGATGAAGAATTGCTCCTTGTCATCCGTCATGTGTCTTGAGCAGCCACTATCCAAGTACCAATAGTTTTTGTCAACCTTGACTGCAAGACACTCCTACACAAGGAAATCATACAATTTTAGGTACCCAAGTTTTCTTGGGTCCTTCAAGGTTACTGTGGTTCCTCTACGCCTAGGACACCAGAATATCGAACCATGAATGAAGAAAGGTATGAGAGAAAAGCATATTGGCTAGTGATTATATCCTAAGCCAGCTTTACTAAATACAGCACTTTGACTATTAAGTATCATGTCTAGTTTTTCAGAACTAAAGGTAAACTTCTTAACTATAGGTTTATACTTTTCAAGTTCTTTTGTTAAGTTTAGTTTTTCTGTTTTTAGTAAATTTAGATCTTTTGTAAAGTTATCTTTTAGAGTTCGGTTACTATTTTTAAGTTCTGAAATTTTCTTAGTTAGTCTTTCGTTATCTTTAATTAAGGTATTAGTTTTTTGAGTTAGCATTTGGTTGCTTGTTTTAAGTTCTAAGTTTTCTTTGATGATAGAATCCTTGTCCTTAATTAATTTATCATACTTATGAGTGTGAGATTGATTAGTTAGTTTTAATTCTTTATTTTTAAGGTTTATTGTCTTATATTCATCCATTAGTTCATTAAAAGCATCATACAATTCATCAAAGGTAAAATCTAAATGTGTTTCAGATATTACCTCATTATCATTTGCCATGAAGCAAAAATTTGCTTTTTCCTCTTGTTCCTCATCCGATGATGATGAAGATTGATCGGAGTCTGTCAAGGTGGAGACAAGAGCTTTCTTCTTCTTGTATTTGCTGCCCTTTTTCAGCAAGGGACAGTTGATTCTGAAATATCCTGGCTTCTTGCATTCATAGCAACCGATTTCCTCACTTTTCCTTTCCTTACCTTTGTCCTTATTGTAGGAACTTGAGGAACCTCTCTTCTGATGAAAGAACTTCTTTCGGTTGATGAATCTTCTGAACTTTCGTACAAGAAGAGCCTCATCTTCATCTTCCTCATTGTCTTCTTCTTCACTGCTGCTACTGCAAGAGGGATTCTTGTTAGAAGAAGTAGACTTAAGGGCAATTACCTTTTTCTTGTGGGAGGACTCTTCTTCACGGTGTTGTTTCATTGTGAGCTCATGTGTCATTAAAGATCCAAGGAGCTCTTCGAGTGCCAGCTTGTTCAAGTCTTTGGCTTCTTGGATCGCCGTTACCTTGGCTTTCCATGACCTTGGTAAAGATCGAAGAACTTTCCTGACAAGGTCACTATTAGTATAACTTTTGCCAAGGCTTTTTAGGCCATTGACAATATCAGTAAATCTAGTAAACATGCAAGTGATAGTTTCATTAGATTCCATTTTGAATAGTTCATACTTATGAACTAGCATGTTTATTTTGGATTCCTTGACTTGATTCGTGCCCTCGTGGGTCACTTCAAGTCTATCCCATATCTCTTTTGCAGAATTGCAAGTAGAGATTCTATTGAATTCATTAGGGTCTAAGGCACAAAATAGCACATTCATTGCTTTGGCATTTAGTTGTGCCTTCCTTCTATCACTATCATCCCAATCTTTTTCAAGCTTGGGTATAGAAATGTTATCTACACAGATAGAAGGAATATATGGTCCATTAACTATGATACTCCAAACATCATAGTCTTGGGCTTGGATAAATATTCCCATTCTAGCCTTCCAATAGGTGTAGTTATTTTCATTGAAGAATAGAGGTCTATTGGTGGATTGCCCCTCACTAAGAGAAGATCCAAAAGGGGTTGTCATTTTGATCTTTTACTCTTTTAATATAAGAGCTCCGGCTCTGATACCACTTATTGCCCAAGAAGATAACCCAAGAGGGGGGGTGAATTGGGTTTGGATTAAATCTCGACCAATTAAAAACTATGATTAGTAATTAACTAAATCTATTGCAAGCAAACTAGTTAAGTTACTAGATGAAGTGAATGAAGAGAGAGAGAGAGAGGACAGCTGCCAATACAAATACAAACCAATTTATAGTGGTTCGGAGCTAACCCTTGCTCCTACATCCACTCCCCAAGCTTCACTTGGGGGTTCACTATAATTTCTTGGATTACAGCCGGTTATTTTACAAGTTCACAACCCAACTTGTTGTTTTTGCGAGATCACAACGAACTCGGTCGGTTTTCACAGGCTCACCGACTAGAACCACCCGATTGTTTTTCCGGGATCACAATCGAACCCTTACATCGTTGGTTTTAACCTTGGCTCACCAACAAACCTTACAACCCTTGATTCAATCCCCTGATTGAATCAAGTAAGAAAATAGTTTGGGAAAAGTTACAAGAAAAACTTCTTAATAAGCAAATATTAACCAATATGAATAGAGTAGAGTTAGAAGCCCTCAAACAGATTTTGGAAGAGGAAGAAGGGGCTTCTTGAACTCTGAGTCTCCTCTTTGAGTGCACTGAAGATCTGATGTCAGAGGAAGAGCCTTGAATGCGAAGGGAAGACTTCTAGGAATGTATTGAATGCGTTTCTTCCTTCTTTTGCTTGCCTTTTCTCTCAATAGACTCTTGGTAGATGGAAAACACTTCATGCACAAATGGAGTAACTCTCTTAGTGTCTACTACTGTTTCCTCAGGCTATTTAAGCAGTCACATTTGAAAACTAGCCATTAGACACTGATTTGTGCCCGTTCTGCACAGTCTGCACCTCCTGACAATGTATCCATTGGGGTCGGAGTCGACTCGCTCGATCTGGAGTCGACTCGGCTGTTGCTGGAGTCGACTCTTGCTTTACTGAAGACGACTCGCCCACTATACAGGATTTGAATTAAAGTGCTGTCCCATTCTGGAGTCGACTCGGCCAAACCTGGAGTCGACTCGCCAATATCCAGAGATGACTCGGCACTTTTGGAGATGGTTCGTTCTCAGCGTTCCAGAGATCTATATTTCTGCATTTCTTTCTCGAGTCGACTCGGATCATCTTGGAGTCGACTCGGCTCTCAGAGCCCGAAAACTGATCCTCTATCTTTGGAGTTGAACTGCCTTGGAGTCGACTCGGATCATCTTGGAGTCGACTCGGCTCTCAGAGCCCGAAAATTGATCCTCTGTCTTTGGAGTTGAACTGCCTTGGAGTCGACTCGGATCATCTTGGAGTCGACTCGGCTCTTAGAGCCCGAAAACTGATCCTCTATCTTTAGAGTTGAACTGCCTTGGAGTCGACTCGGATCATCTTGGAGTCGACTCGGCTGACTTGGGGTCGACTCTCGTATTCTTGGAGTCGACTCGTTCACAAAGTCACTTTGTTTGATTTTCTGCCTTTCAGTCTGCTTTCCTCTGAGAGTAGACTCTTGCTTGTTTAGGAGTCAACTCGCCAAATGTTGGAGTCGACTCGAATTCTTCTGGAGTCGACTCGGTAACAGGGTCCAGAAAATACTTCTCTGTCTTTCTGTCTGTTACTCCTTGGAGCCGACTCGGAACCGTCGGGAGTCGACTCGGTAAGCATCGGAGTCGACTCGTAATCGTCGGAGTCGACTCGGTGACAGGGTCTGAAATTCATCTTTCTATCTTTCTGTCTGTTCTCAGTCGGAGTCGACTTGTAGTGTACCGGAGTCGACTCGGGCTTGTTGTGCCAGAACCTCTGAAACACTTGGAGTCGACTCGTAATCTTTTGGAGTCGACTCGAGCTTCAGACTTTGGTTTAATTGAGTTCAGTACTTAGCCAAATGACCTTGAACAAAAGCTCGATGCTCTTAAATATAAATTCACATATATTTGCCTGAGACACTAGATTGAATTCATTAGTATGACATGAAATATACTCAAATGCTTTGAGCTCATCAAAATCAAATAGGGGTATAACCAATTACTCCACAAACTAGATAACATTCCTATAAAGTGTGATAACACTAGTGCCATTAACCTTACCAAGAATCCAGTTCAGCACTCTAAAGCCAAACATATTGAAATAAGGTATCATTTCATTAGAGATCATGTTCAAAATGGAAATATATGTATTGAGTATGTATGTACTGAGAAACAATTAGCTGACATATTCACAAAATCTTTGAGTGAAGATAGATTTTGCATGCTTAGGAGGGAATTAGGCATATGTGATCCTTTTGACTAAGGAGATATAAAAAGGAGCAAGTTGTATCATGATAATCTCCTCCCATTTCGAAAAGCCCATGAAACATTAGTCAAACTAGTCATCTATAGATTCCTTACTCATGTATCATTATCCCAGTAAGAATTTGTAAGGATTGGAGGAAAGAAAAACTTTTAAAAAAAAAAGGAAGAGAAAGAAAATTTTCTGAACTAGGGTCGACCCAAGCCAGAATGGGGTCGACCCAACGTTGAGTCGACCCAAGAAAAATATGGGGTTGACCCAATGACGGGATCCCACTTTTAAAAGGGGGACCCGTGAGCTATTCTAGGGCACTGTTTCATCTTGTCCTCTTCCTAAAACCCTATTTTCCACTCTCCAATCTCTTTCAATCATCTCCAAACAGTAGAAGGAAGCTTCCCCAAGCCGTTAGATCAAGATCTTGGAAGGAATGGGACCCAAATGAGCCATTGCCAAGCGATTCGGGAGAGTTTCACAAACAACCCGTGTTGATAGACATGTTGGAGAATCTACTATAGTGCCTCCACAAGGTGAGACACGTGTAGAGCCTCCTCCTCCTCCCTTCCCCTCCGTACAACTTGCAAAATATGCGGGGAGACCGGTGACCATGGGGAGAAGGATCCACTCTGAATTCTTGGATCAAGAAGGGTTTCGGTTAGGTGATTGGATCCGAAGGCAAGGATGAAAGTATCTTTATTTCCTAGATGTGGTGATCTACCTAGGGTTGGTTCGTGAGTTCTATGCCTTCCTGAAAGTTGGAATGGGAGGGCTTATATCTGAAGTCCGAGGAGTAAGGGTTAGGGTTTCAGAGGAAAGTTTAAGTGAGTTGCTTCATCTCCCCTATGAAGGAGCTACACCGGAAAAACCAAGAAGTAAGTTGAGAGCTCTACAGCTAATTTTTGAGAGAGAGGATTTTGATTATTCAGAAAATTTAGTAGCTAGCTCTCTATCAGCTGAGATGAGGTTATTGCATAACTTCATAGGTCGGATACTGTTTCCGAAGAGTAGAAGATTTGATCTCATATCTGAGCGAGATCTGGTTGTTATGGAGCACGTTATTCAGGGTATTCCCCTGAACCTCCCAGCTATGATGATCAGACAGATGAGAAAGGCCATATGCAATTCGAGAGTCTCCTTGCCCTATGGTATGATACTCACCCTGGTCTTCTGACAGCATGACATATCAGTAGAGGAAGAGATCTCTAGGCATCTATTATTTATTGACACTTACACTGCACGATCCCTAATTCGCATGGGTTATGAAAAGATGAACGGGCAGTGGGTGCATGCAGGAGCAGGGATACATGCACCAGAGGGTGATGCACCAGAGGGTGATGCACCAGAGATTGGAGACCCCATCCCTGAGGATGAGGTACCTGCGGATCATCCTACAGCACCTTCAGAGGCTGGACCTTCGTCATCCACACCTACGGGATGTACAGAGGAGTTTTGGAGTAGGATGACTAAGCTTGTATCAGCTCAGGTGAGGACTCTCTCTGATGGGATGTGGAGTAGGATAGATAGTATGACTGCTGAGATTAGCGATCTCATAGAGCAGGTAGGAGCTTTACGAAGAGAGAGAGAGGCTCATGGTCCATCTGTGCCCCGAGCAGCTGAGTCAGAGGTATCAGCACAGAGTCATCCAGCTCAGCGAGGTCCACGCCAGACTCAGTTCTATCAGGCTCGACCTCCCCTCGCCACTTATGTTAGGAGGATGAGGACTAGATCACAGCCATTAGATATCCCCTAGGCTGATGTTAGCACTATGATTAGTGCCTAGGATTTATCTAGTTCTCATATGTATTTTGTGTTGATCATGTACTTTGCACTTTGATTGAAGAACATTGTATTTTTGGTGTTAATGTGCTACAATGTTCCATATTTGATCAGTAAAATTTGAATGTTTATTATTTACTGTGTCTACTTATCTATTGCCATGCACCTATTTGATGATAACAAAAAGGAGAAGAAGTAAGGAAAGAAAGAAGTTGCAATAAGTTATCAAACAAGGTTGAAAATTAATAAAAGGGGATAATATACACTTTAGGGGGAGTGATAGGTAACAATGAAAATGTTAAAGTCTCAAATTTAAATCAAATTTCAGAATTTGGCACGTACCTCTCATATCCCGATACATAATCTGAAACTCTTGTTTTATCTCAAATTTTTGAAGTTTCATCTTTAACCAAATATAAAAGAAAGGGGGAGTAAATCAAAAGTTCTAATTGGCAATATTTGGATGAAAAAGGGGGAGACTTCACTCTCAAATTTGAAAAGCTGAAATTCAGCAACTTGAGCTCTTCTAAGACTGACTTTAAGTTCAGTAACAATCGGCTCATACGCAATATTTTGTAATCATCAAAAAGGGAAAGATTGAGGATAATAGTGTTATTTTGATGATTAACACAACCATTGAGGGTATACCTAATTAAATATTACAAGATAATATGATACATCATTACTAAGTTCGTCACTCTCGGTACATTAGTAGAATGAGATCAAGATGTATTTCATTGATTAATAATGAGATAAAATTTGCGATAAAAGTGATAGTGAATTCTAAATTCTAATTCGGCAAAGTTTCAAGTAAAACGTACTCTCAAGGAGATTATAGTAATTTTCATTGTTAAGAGTATGTAGCACTACCATGACATATATTCCAAATTGCTTGAAGTATATTTCATTGATTATATGGATGAATCTAACCCTAAGTTGCAGCAAAGTGTGGAATGAGTCAATCCTAAGATTGGTGGATTCGACCCCGGCACATCAAGGAACCATCTGGCACACTTCTGCAAAAATGGCACGGATGAACAGTACTTGGGTCAACCCAAGCAAAAGTTGAGTCGACCCTTAAGCCTCAAGAAAACAAGTCTCTAGAATCCCTGAGAGGGTCGACCCCAATGGAACTTGAGTCGACCCCACCTTGAGTCGACCCAAATTGAACATGAGTCGACCCAAAGGCTGTATCATTCAAAAACTGGTTCTCTGGAATTCCTGAGAGGGTCGACCCCAATGTAACTTGAGTCGACCCAACTGAACCTTGAGTCGACCCAAAAAGAGTTAAGTCGACCCAAGTGAACAACGGCTGAAATGTAAGGTTCTGTGTTTTCTGAGAGGGCCGACCCCAATGTAGCATAAGTCGATCCCAGTGAAAGTTGGGTCGACCCCAGTGAAAGTTGAGTCGACCTCAAGTCTGATGAACATTAGTTTGAGTCGACCTCAGGAAAGTTTGGGTCAACCCAAGCACGGGCAGAAGCATAACGGCTAGTTCTGCAGAAGTACTTTTTGTCCTTCCAACAGCAAGCAACGGCTAGTTTTTGAAATCTAACCAATGGGGGATGTCCAATGGATGAGAAAAACTATTTAAAGGGACACTATTCATCAGAGAAAAGCATCCTTTTGCAAAATATCAAAGCTTACACAAGAAAGACAAGAGCCCTAACTTTCTTCATCCAAGTGCTTCATTCAAAGAGTCAAAAGGAAGTGGTTGAGCAGATTCCAAGAGACATTAAGAGCTCCATCCACCCTTGAAGAGTGAATCATTCTTGACAAAGAAGAGAGAAGTCTCATCAAGCGATAACTATATTCTAAACTCTTCTTTGTAGCTTATAATTGTTATACTTGCTCACCTAGGAGTTTCAACTTTCTTCTTCTTTTTAATCACCTTGTAAAGGTTTGTTGGTGAGCCCGTAAAATCAACGGTGTAGGTTTATTGATGAACCTATAAAACCAATTGTGAAGATTCGTTGGTGAGCCCGTAAAACCAACATAGATTTTTGGTGATCCCGAAAAACCGAAGTGTAAAAATTTTTGGATTGTGAGCCCGGAAAACAATCCAACTGTAATCCACGGGATTATAGTGAATTCCTAAGAGGTCGCTTGGGGAGTGAACGTAGGTGCTTAGGAGAGCACCAAACCACTATACTTCTTGTGTGGTTGCATTGTGTATTGTTTTAAACTTCACTTACTCATCGATTGACTAAATTAAGATAGTAAAAATTTAGAGAAACCAATTCACCCCCCCTCCCTCTTGGCTTGTCACCTTGGGCAACAGAGTCTTCAACAAAAGAACCCTTATTATTGAAGAGTCTATACATGTTGTTTTTGATGATACTAATGATGTCTCTTCTAGCAAGAGAGTAGCTCTTGATGATGATGCAGGGATATTTGAGGAAAAGATGAATGACATGACATTACAAGAAAATGAACCGAAATAGATTGGAGATACATCAACAGACCAAGAGGTAATTGTTGATCATGGGCTTACTAAGGCTTGGAGGTATGCTCATAGCCACCCTAAAAAATTAATCTTAGATGATCCATCTCAACTTGTTAGAACTAGAGCCTCTCTTAGAAACTTAAATAATCATCTTGCATTTGTTTCGCATTTAGAACCTAAAAACATAGAAGAAGCTGAAAGTGATGAAAATTGGATAAATGCTATGCAAGAGGAACTTAACCAATTTACAAGAAATAAAGTATGGAACTTAGTTGAAAGACCCACTGAATACTCAATAATAGGAACTAAATGAATATACAAAAATAAACTTGATAAAAATGGAATTGTGATTAGGAACAAGGCTAGACTAGTAGTAAAGGGCTATAATCAAGAAGAAGGTATAGATTTTGATGAGACTTTTGCCCCTGTAGCTAGACTTGAGGAAATTAGATTGTTACTAGCATTTGCATGCAATAAAGATCTCAAATTATTCCAAATGGATATAAAAAGTGCCTTCTTGAATGGGTATATTAATGAGGAAGTTTATGTAGAACAACCTTCTGGTTTTGAGAATCATCAATACCCCAATCATGTTTATAAACTAAACATAGCACTTTATGGTCTAAAACAAGCTCCTAGAGCGTGGTATGAAAGACTTAGCAAATTTCTATTAGACCATAAATTTTCTAGAGGAAATGTTGATACAACTCTATTTTTGAAAAAGAAAAACAAAAATATGTTGGTAGTGCAAATTTATGTAGATGATATTATTTTCAGTGCTACTAACAATCGCCTTTGCGAAGAGTTTGCTGAGTTAATGTAGAGTGAATTTGAGATGAGCATGATGGGAGAATTGAACTACTTCCTCGGACTTCAAATCAAACAATCCAAGGAAGAGATTTTCATCAATCAAGCTAAATACATCAAGGAAATGCTAAAGAAGTTTGATATGAATGGAAATAAGTCAATTGGCACCCCCATGAGCTCATCATGTAAACTAGACAAAGATGAATCAGATAAATCAGTAGATCAAAAGCTGTATAGAGGCATGATAGGATCTTTACTATATCTTACAGCAAGTAGACCTGATATTATGTTTAGTGTATGCATGTGTGCTAGATATCAATCTAATCCTAAGAAATCACACCTAATTGCAGTTAAGAGAATTTTTAAATATCTCATAGGAACAAAAAATATAGGTCTATGGTACTCTAAAGAATCAAGCATAAATTTAATAGGGTACACTAATTCAGACTTCGCTAGTTGTAAACTTGATAGAAAAAGCACCAGCGGGTCTTATCAATTTTTAGGAGAAAACCTAATTTCATGGTTTAGTAAGAAACAAAACTCGGTTGCACTATCTACGGCTGAAGCCGAATATATTGCTACTGGGAGTTGTTGTGCTCAAATTTTATGGATCAAGCAACAACTTGAAGATTATGGCATTAAACAAGATAAGATTTCCATAAATTGTGATAATACAAGTACCATAAATCTAACTAAAAATCCAATTCAACACTCAAGAACTAAACATATTGAGATAAGACATCACTTCATAAGAGATCATGTATTAAATGGTGATGTAATGCTTGAATTTATTTGCACTGATGATCAACTTGCTGATATCTTTACAAAACCCTTGAGTGAAGATCGATTTTGTATTCTTAGAAGAGGGTTAGGATTGATTGATCCATTCTTGTGATACTCCCCTCTAATTGATTGATTTTGATGATTAGCTTATGTTAGACATAGAATTTCTTATCTATGGTCATCAAATCAGTTCTTAAATCTTAGATATTTCCATAACTCTCTCCTTTGGCACGGTAATAACAAGTTTTTTGGTTATGTGCCAGAGTTCGAGTCGACTCAAATAGATTTTAGAGTCGGCTCGTGGGCGAGTCGACTCACACATATTTAGGAGTGGACTCGAGGTCGAGTCGACTCGCGACTTACCGGAGTCGACTCGAAGTCCGGAATCCGATTTTTAACCCTAATCGAAACGTTTATTCCTCACTTCTATTCTCGGCCGACACTATTCCAAAACCCTAGAGTCGTCTCCGATCTCGTCTCCGACCCGTTCTAGGTCCTCTCCCTCGAGTTTTCTTCCATATCTCTTGTCCATCCCTCGGTTTTAGGTCAAAATGCCTAGAAAAGTTGTTGTCCCGAGCCGGAAGAGACCTCTCTCCGCGAGCGGCTCCGAGAGACGGTCCAAGACGAGAAACGAACCCGTGAGGCCACCACCTCCAGTTCCTTCTCCGCCGAGGACAGTTCCCTCGCAACCGTGCGCCGGAAGGGCAATCTCTACCGGGAGGAAAGTCAACTTTGACTTCCTCTCCCGGGAAGGGTTCAACCTAGGGCATCACCTTAGAGCCCAAAGTCTAGAATATTTTTTTTCTCTTGACCTCCCCACCTACCCGGGGTTAGTTCGGAAATTTTATGGGACCATCACAAGGGGTGGCGGTGGTGTCCAAGGAGTAGTAGCCAATGTCCCCATTCTCATTTCCGAAGATCTCATTGCTATGATCCTCCACTTGTCTTGCGATGGGATCGCTCCCACACATCCTACAGATAGGATAGAGGCCCTTACGGCCATTTTAGAGAGACCACCCCAATCCCCCAACGAGGAGGTGTCTGCAAATCAGCTTTCGGCTGAAATGCGACTCCTCCTGAGCATCATATCTAGGACCCTTTTTTCTAAGACTGGTCGGTTTGACTTTGTCTCAGAAAAGGACCTAGCATTGATGTTCTACATCCTACATGACATTCCCATAAACTTCCCAAAGCTAATCTATAAGTATCTCTGTGAACCCTTAGATAAGCCTAGGCTAAGCCTTCCCTATGGTATGCTCTTTACTCTTATTCTTAGGGAATTAGAGGTTCCTATCCTTGAGGGAGAACCCACACGCTCCCTTAGGCACACTGATCGTATGGGTGAGGGGACTCTTCACAGGATGGGCTTCCATAAAGTAGAAGAAGTCTGGGTTAGGAGAACATCTTCATCCACACCATCCGACCCTACCACCCATCACTCACCTAGTCCTGATCATGACCAGGATCACTACATAGCTCCTCCCACTTTTCCTTCCACTTCTGGTCCTTCATTCCCATCCACTTCAGCTGGACCCTCTACTGCACCACCACCTCAGCAGCCCCTGGAGGTCAGAATCTGTCCTGAGCAGCTCCGGGAGATGAGACAGAAGATTGTGAGGGAGCTGAGAGATGACTTGTTGAGAGAGCTCCAAGGTCCCCTGACTGCTCCCTCCTCGATGTTGTTCCCTTCTTAGAAGCCGTGTCCAAGATGGTTGCAGATCTGAAGGAGGAAATCTACAACATCAGGAGCCTAGTCCAAGCTCAATACTGAAATATTAGCGACGTAAAGGATGACACCAGGAAGATGCGAGATAGCATCAGACACAAGCTTGGTAGCCAAAGTCAGGGTGCAGAAAGGCTAACAAATGCCTTGATCTCCAAACTTGACACCCTCCAAGAAAGTGTGACCCAGCTCACCTCGATACAGTCTAGGGCCACCTCGGAGATCATCGAGCAACTAGGAAACATCTATGAGGGGATAAGCTTGGTCATGCAAGTTAATAGACTGAGAACGGGAGCCACATCCTCCACTACAAAGAAAACCTAGTGTATTTTTATTTGATTTTATGATGTACAGTCCCCTGAGGACTTTTTCTAATATGTAATCACACTTGTACTCAAATTTGAATTTAATACAATGAGTAAAAATTTTCTTTCAAAATTGTGCATACTTTTCTGTGTTTTGTGCCTTTTTGCTATAATGACAAAAAGGGGGAGAAAATATGATGAATTGAAATGTAAAGGGAATCACTAAAAAGAAAATTCTTAAAGCAAAAAGTAATTTGTTCTTAGTGGATTCGATACCTCGAGGCTCATTATCTCTCTGTTGGGGCTCCTCAAGGAGTAATCTCCAGAATCTATTCAAGGAAAATTCGGAGATTAGTTGAATCATACTCAAGAACAAATTGACAGATTTTCCCTCTGAAAGTAAGAATTTAAGCTCAAGACATTAAAAGAAAATTCAGAGAACCTAAACAAAATTGAATGCATATGTTGAGGGAAAGAATCTGAAATCTTAAGAAAGCAAATTCATTAAACACATATAAGCCAAACAATTGATTGCATGATATGAAGGCTTATATAATTCCAAATGTAAGGGGGAGCTTTAATTTCAAGATTTACTGATTCATACCTTTCAATTTTGGATAAATTAAATGACTAGATATTTGAATTCATTTCAAAACTTTACTATAAATCTCCTTTTGGATGAGCAATTCACTTTACAAATACTCAATATTTTGTCATCATCAAAAAGAGGGAGTTTGTGGAGTGATTGGTTATACCCCTATTTGATTTTGATGAGCTCAAAGCATTTGAGTATATTTCATGTTGTACTAATGAATTCAATCTAGTGTTTCAGGCAAATATATGTGAATTTATCTTTAAGAGCATCGAACTTTTGTTCCAAGTCATTTGGCTAAGTGTTGAACTAAATTAAGCCAAAGTCTGAAGCTCGAGTCGACTCCGAAAGAGTGCGAGTCGACTCTAAGTGTTTCAGAGGTTCTGGCACAAGCTCGAGTCGACTCCGGTACACTACGAGTCGACTCCGACTGAGAACAGACAGAAGGACAGAAAGATGAATTTCAGACCCTGTAACCGAGTCGACTTCAGAAGGATTCGAGTCGACTCCGATGCTTGCCGAGTCGACTCCCGACAGTTTCGAGTCGACTCCAAGGAGTAACAGACAGAGAAGTGTTTTCTGGACCCTGTTACCGAGTCGACTCCAGAAGAATTCGAGTTGACTCCAACGTTTGGCGAGTCGACTCCTAAACAAGCAAGAGTCGACTCTCAGAGGAAAGCAGACTAAAAGGCAGAAAACCAAACAAAGTGACTCTGTGAACGAGTCGACTCCGAGAATACGAGAGTCGACCCCAAGTCAGCCGAGTCGATCTCAACAAAGTGTGAGTCGACTCCGAGGCAGTTCTACTCGAAAGACAGAGGATCGTTTTTCGGGCTATGAGAGCCGAGTCGACTCCAAGATAATCTGAGTCGACTCCGAGACAGTTCAACTCAAAAGACAGAGGATCAATTTTTCGGGCTTTGAGAGCCGAGTCGACTCCAAGATAATCCGAGTCGACTCGAGAGAGAAATGCAGAAACATAGATCTCTGGAAACCTGAGAACGAGCCATCTCCAAAAGTACCGAGACAACTCCGGATATTGGCGAGTCGACTCCAGGTTTGGCCCGAGTCGACTCCAGGACGGAACAACATTTTAATTCAAATCCTGAACAGTGGGCGAATCATCTCCAGTAAAGCATGAGTCGACTCCAGCAACAGCCGAGTCGACTCCAGATCGAGCGAGTCGACTCCGACCCTAACGGATACATTGTCAGGAGGTGCAAACTGTGCAGAACGACCACAAATCAATGTCTAACGGCTATTTTTCAAGTGGGACTGTTTAAATAGCCAGATTGAACAGTAGTAGACAAGAAGAGAGTTACTCCATCTGAGCATTAAGTGTTCTCCAACTTCCAAGAGTCCATTAAAAAGAAAAGTCAAGCAAAAGAAGGAAGAATCGCATTCAATACATTCCTAGAAGTCTTCCCTTCGCATTCAAGGCTCTTCCTCTGACATCAGATCTTCAGCGCACTAAAAGAGGAGACTCAGAGTTTGAGAAGCCCCTTCTTCCTCTTCCAAAATCTGTTTGAGGGCTTCTAACTCTACTCTATTCATATTGATTAATATTTGCTTATAAAGAAGCTTTTCTTGTAACTTTTCCCAAACTGTTTTCTTACTTGATTCAATCAGGGGATTGAATCAAGGGTTGTGAGGTTTGTTGGTGAGCCGAAGTTAAAACCAACGGTGTAAGGGTTCGATTATGATCCCGAAAAAATAATCGGGTGGTTCTAGTCGGTGAGCCTGTGAAAACCGACCGAGTTCGTTGTGATCTCGCGAAAACAACAAGTTGGGTTGTGAACTTGTAAAACAACCGGCTGTAATCCAAGGGATTATAGTGACCTCCCAAGTGAAGCTTGGGGAGTGGGCTATCGTCACCCTTTCTCCCGGTGTATATGAAAAAGAAAAAGTGAAGGAGCAAGGGTTAGCTCCGAACCACTATAAATTGGTTTGTGTTTGTATTGGCTGCTGTCCTCTCTCTCTCTCTCTTCATTCACTTCATCTAGTAACTTAACTAGTTTGCTTGCAATAGAATTAGTTAATTACTAATCATAGTTTTTAATTGGTCGATAATTAATCCAAACCCAATTCACCCCCTCTCTTGGGTTGTCTTCTTGGGCAACAATATTACTCCATCCACATTTATAGAAAATATTTTATTAGTTGATGGTCTGAAACATAACTTGCTTAGCATAAGTCAATTTGTGATAAAGATCTTAAAGTCATATTTGAAGCTTCAGTATGCATAATTATAAATCCAAAAGATAATAGCATTGTACTTATGGGACATAGGCATGAAAATATTTATATGGTAGATCTTCATGATTTAGGCAAGAAAAATGGATTATGCTTAATTACTAATGAAGAAAGGAAAAGTGAAACAAGTTGGCTTTGGCACCGTAGACTAGGACATGCTAGTATGGACTTAATATCAAAACTAGTCAAGAAGGATCTGATAAAAGATGTGCCGAAATTAATTTTTGAAAAAGACAAAATCTGTGGACCATGCTCATTGGGAAAGCATACAAAATTATCTTTCAAATCAAAGAATATAGTATCAACCACTAGGCCCTTTGAACTCATACACATGGATCTATTTGGTTCTACTAGAACTGCAAGTCTAGGAGAAAAAAAGTATGGACTAGTCATAGTAGATAATTTCTCAAGATACACATGGGTTTCATTTCTTGCACATAAGAGTGAAGCATTTTCAGCATTCTTGAAATATTATAAAAATATCATAACTGAAAAGAAGCTCACCCTGCTTGCAATTCGAAGTAATCATGGAACTGAATTTGAAAATCAACACTTTGAAGAATTTTGTAATGAAAATGGTATCTCCCATCAATTTTCAGCACCTAGAACGCCTCAACAAAATGGGGTTGTTGAAAGGAAAAATAGGACCTTGGCAGAAATGGCACGCACGATGTTGTGTAAGTCAAATCTTCCAAAGTACTTTTGGGCTAAAGCTGTAAGTACTGCTTGCCATATTTTAAATCGTATTTTAATAAGACCTATAACCAAGAAAACTCCTTATGAACTTTGGAAGAATAGGAAGCCAACTGCTAAATATCTTAGAGTATTTGAATGTAGATGTTTCATTTTAAACAATGGCAAGAAGGATCTAAGTAAATTTGTTGCCAAGTCAGATGAAGGTATCTTTTTAGGATACTCTACATCTAGCAGGGCATACAGAGTATTCAACAAAAGAACACTTGTAGTTGAAGAGTCAATTCATATCATTTTTGATGAGTCTGATAGCGAGTCTCCTAGGAGAGAAAATACTTCTGATGATGATGCAGGAATTCTTGAGTTGGAAAAATTGAATCTTAATGACGAACCAAATCAAGATAAAGAGGACGATCATGTACCACCACACTCTCAAGACCTGCAAAAGGGATGGAGGTATGCATATGGGCATCCTAAAGACTTAATCATTGGTGATCCATCTCAAGGAATAATAACTCGATCCTCTCTTAGAAATATAAATGACTATCTTGCTTTTGTTTCACAAATAGAACCTAAGAATTATGAAAAAGCTGAAAAAGACGTAAATAGGATAAATGCTATGCAAGAAGAATTAAATCAATTCAAAAGAAGTAATGTATGGACATTAACTGAAAGACCAAAGCATAATTCTGTTATTGGAACAAAATGGATCTTTAAAAAATAAATTAGATGAAAATGGGGTAGTTATAAGAAACAAAGCTAGACTTGTAGCTAAGGGATACAATCAAGAAGAAGGAATAAATTTTGAGGAAACATTTGCTCCCGTAGCCATATTAGAAGCTATCAGATTACTTCTAGCTTTTGCATATTTCATGAATTTCAAATTATATCAAATGAATGTAAAAAGTGCCTTCTTAAATGGTTATATAGAGGAAGAAGTATATGTAGAACAACCTCTCGGTTTTGAGAATCATGAATTGCCAAATCATGTGTTTAGATTACATAAGGCATTATATGGATTGAAACAAGCACCTAGGGCTTGGTATAATCGATTAAGCAAATTTCTGCTAAATAATGATTTCAGTAGAGGAAATGTAGATAAAACACTCTTTCTCAAAAGAAAAGACGAAAATTTGCTAGTAGTACAAATATATGTAGATGACATAATCTTTAGTGCCACTAATGATAATCATTGCAAAGAGTTTGCTAAATTAATTCAAGGAGAATTCGAAATGAGTATGATGGGAGAACTAAATTTCTTTCTTGGATTACAAATCAAGCAAACTAGGAAAGGCATCTTTATTCATCAAACTAAGTACACATAGGAAATACTATAGAAGTTTGGGAATGAAAATCATAAGGGGATAGGCACTCCTATGAACCCCACTAGTAAACTAGACAAAGATGAAAAAGAAAAAAGTATAGATATGAAGCTCTATAGAGGATTAATTAGATCTTTGCTTTACCTAACTGTCAGTAGGCCAGATATAGTATTTAGTGTAGGAATATGTGCTAGATATCAATCAAATCCTAAGGAATCACTTCTAAGTGCTGTCAAAAGAATCCTTAGATATTTGAGAGGAACCACAAACATAGGATTATGGTACTCTAGAGACTCCTGTACTGATTTGCTTGCATATTCTGATGCTGATTTTGCTGGATGCAAATTAGATAGGAAAAGCACCAGTGGAACATATCAATTCTTAGAAAATAACTTAGTATCATGGTTTAGCAAAAAGCAGAATTCAGTAGCATTATCAACGACTGAGGCAGAGTATATAGCTGCCGGTAGTTGCTGTGCTCAAGTACTATGGCTCAAGCAACAACTAGAGGACTATGGAATTAAATTAGACAACATTTCTATAAAGTGTGATACCACTAGTGCCATTAACCTTACCAAAAATTCGGTTCAGCACTCTAAAGCCAAACACATTGAAATAAGATATCATTTCATTAACGATTATGTGCAAAATGGAAACATATGTATTGAGCATGTATGTACTGAGAAATAATTAGCTGACATATTCACAAAACCTTTAAGTGAAGATTGATTTTGCATGCTTAGGAGGGAATTAGGCATATGTGATCCTTTTAATTGAAAAGATATAAAAGGAACAAGTTGTCTCATGATACTCTCCTTCCATTTCGAAAAACCCATGAAACATTAGTCAAACTAGCCATTTATAGACTCCTTACTCATGTATCATTGTCCCATAAAGAATTTGTAAGGATTGGAGGAAAGAAAGAATTTAAAAAAAAAAAAATTTCTGAACTGGGGTCGACTATGTTGAGTCGACCTAAGAAAAATCTGGGGTCGACCCAATGACGGGACCCTATTTTTAAAGAGGGACTCGTGAGCTATTTTTAGGGCACTATTTCATCTTGTCCTCTTCCTAAAACCCTATTCCCATTTTCCAATCCCTTGCAATCATCTCCAAACAGTGCTAGATCGCCTCTCTATGCCATTAGATCAAGACATAAGGAAGGATTTTGTGAAAATGGGATCCAAGCGAACCGTTGCTAAGAGATCCGGGAGAGTCTCACGCCCAACCATTGCAGATAGACATGCTAGAGACTCTTCTACAGTACCCCCACAAGGTGAGACACGTGTAGAGCCTCCTCCTCCTCCCTCTCCTTCAGTTCAACTTGCAAAATATGCGGGGAGACCGGTTACCACGGGGAGAAGGATCCACTCCAAATTTTTGGATCAAGAAGGGTTCCGTTTGGGGGATTGGATCCGAAGGCAAGGATGGGAGTATCTTTGCTCCCTAGATTTGGTGACCTGCCCGGGCTTGGTTCGTGAGTTCTACGTCTTCCTAAAAGTTGGACTAGGAGGGCTTGTGTCTGAAGTCTGAGGAGTAAGGGTTAGGATCTCGGAAGAAAGTTTGAGTGAGTTGCTTCAGCTTCCCTGCGAAGGTGCAACTCCAGAAAGACTGGAAAGCAAGTTAAGAGCTCTACAGTTGATCTTTGAGAGAGATGATTTTGATTACTCCGAAACTGTGATAACTAGCTCTCTATCAGCTGAGATGAGGTTGTTGCACAACTTCATAGGTCGGATTTTGTTTCCGAAGAGTGGGAGATTTGATCACATATCTGAGCGAGATTTGGTCATTATGGAGCACGTTATTCAGGACATTCCCCCGAACCTCCCAGCTATGATGATCAGGCAGATGAGAGAGGCTATATGCAAATCGAGAGTTTCTCTGCCCTATGGTAAGATACTCACCCTGGTCTTTCGATAGCATGACATATCTATAGAGGGAGAGATCTCCAGGCATCTGCTATTCACTGAAACTTACACTGCACGGTCCCTAGTTCGCATGGGTTATGAGAAGGTGAACGGGCAATGGGTGCGTGTAGGAGCAGGGATATATGCACAGAAGGGTGATGCACCAGAGGTTGGAGACCCCATCCCTGAGGCTGAGGTACCTGAAGATCATCCTATGGCACCTTCAGAGGCTGGCCCGTCGTCATCCGTATCCACGGGATGCACAGAGAAGTTTTGGAGTAGGATGACTGAGCTTGTGTCAGCTCAGGTGAGGACTCTCTCTGACGGATTGACGAGCAGGATGAACATTATGACTGCTGAGATTAGAGACCTCAAGAGCAGGTGGGAGCATTACAGAGAGAGAGGTTCATGGTCCATCTGTGCCCCGAGCAGCTGAGTCGGAGGTTTCGGCACAGAGTCATCCAGCTCCGCAAGGTCCACGCCAGACTCAGTCCCATCAGGCTCGACCTCCCCTCGCCACTTATACTAGGAGGATGAGTACTAGATCACAGCCCTTAGATACCCCCTAGGCTGATGTTAGCATTATGATTAGTGCCTAGGATTTATCTAGCTCTCATATGTATTTTGCCTTGTTGATGTATTTTGCACTTTGATTGAAGAACATTGTATTTTTGGCATTAATGTACTACAAAGTTCCATTTTGATTAATGAAACTTGACTGTTTATTATTTACTGCCTCTACTTATCTATTGCCATACACCTGTTTGATGATAACAAAAGGGGGAGAAGTAAGGAAAGAAAGAAGTCGCAATAAGTTGACAAATAAGTTTGAAAATTATAATAGGAGATAATATTCACTTAAGGGGGAGCAATATGTAACAATAAAAATTTTAAAGTCCAAACTTTTAATCAAAATTTTAGAATTTGGCACATACCTCTCATACCTCGATACATAACCTGAAACTCTTGCTTTATCTCAAATTTTTGAAGTTTCATCCTTAACCAAATATAAAAGAAAGGGGGAGAAAATCAAAAGTTCAAATTGGCAATATTTGGATGAAAAAGGGGGAGACTTCACTCTCAAATTTGAAAAGCTGAAATTCAGCAACTTGAGCTCTTCTAAAATAAATTTTCTAATTTTAAGATAAGTATCAATCTGCTCATACTCAATATTTTGTAATCATCAAAAAGGAAGAGATTGAGGATGATAGTGTTATTTTGATGATTAACACAACCATTGAAAAAATATCTAATTAAATACTACAAGTTAACATGATACATCATTACTGAGTTCGACACTCTCGATACATTAGAAGAATGAGATCAAGATGTCTTTCAATGATTAATAATGAGATAAAATTTGTGATAGAAAAGGAATAGTGAATTCTAAATTCTAATTCAGCAAAGTTTCAAGTGAAATGTACTCTTAAGGGCATAATAGTAATTTTCATTGTTAAGAGTATGTAGCACTACCATGGCATACATTCAAAATTGCTTGAAGTATATTTCATTGATTGTATGGATGAGTCTAACCTTAAGATGCAGCAAAGTGTGGAATGAGTCGACCCCAAGAAAGATGGAGTCGACCCTGGCACATCATGGAACCATCAGGCACACCTCTGCGAAAATGGCATGGATGAACAGTAGTGTTGTCGACCCCAAGTATGCTTGAGTCGACCCCAAGTATGCTTGAGTCGACCCCATCTTCAAGCCTCAAGAAAACAAGTTTCTGAAATTTACTGAGAGGGCCGACCCCAACTTTTCTTGAGCCGACCCCATATGGAGCCGACCCCAGAAACGCTTGAGTCGACCCCAATGGAGTCGACCTCAACTGAACATGAGTCGACCCCAAGGCTATGTCGTTCAAAACTGTCTCTGGAATCCCTGAGAGGGTCGATCCTAATGGAACTTGAGTCGACCCCACTGTAGCTTGAGTCGATCCCAAAAAGAGTTGAGTCGACCCTAGTGAAAAACAGCTGAAATACAAAGTTCTGTGATTCTTGAGAGGGTCGACCCCACTATAGCAGGAGTCGACCCCAGTGAAAGTTGGGTCGACCCTACTGGAAGTTGAGTCGATCCCAAGTCTGATGAACAGTGGTTTGAGTCGACCCCAGAAAAGTTTGGGTCGACCCCAGCACGGGCAGAAGCATAACGGCTAGTTCTGCAGAAGTACTTTTTGACTCCCAACGGCTAGTAACGGATAGTTTTTCAAATCTAACCAGTAGGGAGTAACCTAAACTTGTGGAAAAGTATTTATAATGACACTATTCATCAGAGCAAACCATCCTTTTGCAAAATATCAAAGCTTACGCAAGAAAGACAAAAGCCCTAATTTTCTTCATTGAGGTGCTTCATTCAAGAGTCAAAAGGAAGTGGTTGAGCAGATCATAAAGAGGCATTAAGAGCTCCACCAACCCTTGAAGAGTGAAGCATTCCTTGACAAAGAAGAGAAGAACCATATCAAAGCGATAACTATATTCTAACTCTTCTTTGTAGCTTACATTTGTTATATCTGCTCATCTAGGAGTTTCAACCTTCTTCTTCTTCTTCTTAAAGTCTTGTAAAGGTTTGTTGGTGAGCCTGTAAAACCAACAGTAAAGGTTTGTTGGTGAGCCCGTAAAACCAACGGTGTAGGTTTGTTGGTGAACCCGTAAAACCAATGGTGAAGGTTTGTTGGTGAGCCCGTAAAACCAACATAGATTTTTGGTGATCCCGGAAAATCAAGTGTAAAGGTTTTTGGATTGTGATTCCGAAAAACAATCCAACTGTAATCCACGAGTTTATAGTGAATGCCCAAGGAGTCGCTTGGAGAGTGGATGTAGGTGCATAGGAGAGCACCGAACCACTATACTTCTTGTTGTTTGTATTGTGAATTACTCTAAATCACTTACTCATCAATTAACATAATTAAGGAATCGAAAATTAACAAAAACCAATTCACCCCCCCCCCCCTCTTGGCTTGTCACCTTGGGCAACAGGTAGGGATGAATATTTTATGGGGTTTGAAAATTCTGAGAATTTTGAAAATTTTGGGAGTAGGGTTGGGCAGTATTCGAAGCTTGCTGCTTCCAAGAAAAGTTTAGATGATTCCGTCATCCCGGGTTATATGTATTAGAAAATGGGTTATTACCCAGTCTGGGCTGTGTTTGAGCAGCTTTGATGTGTTCTTGCGCGAGTTCGAGGAATTGAGGTGCTGAGGGGCACTCATGGATAGGGTGGGATGGGCTAGAACAGATAGCACACACTTGTGCTTGGGAAGAGCTAACGACATGTCCTCCTATCATCAGTTGGTCAATATTATGGGACAATGCATCTACCGTGCTAGACAGGTCCACAGAATGACTTATTTCACAAATGGTTCCTTTTTGTTGAGAACTCGGGGGTGCTTGACGAAAACAGGAAGCATGGTGGAGGAAGTTTTCATTGAGATTTTCAAATAATTTCCATGCTTCATGCTCATTTTTAAGCATGAAAGTTCCCCCACAAGAAGCATCAACCATCTGACGGTTTCATTCAGACAACCCGTCATAAAAGCATTGTACTAATTGCCACTTGGGTATTTGATGATGCGGGCATTTTCAGATTAGGTCCCAAAATCTCTCCCCGGTTTCATGAAATTTTTCTTCCTCAGTTTGGGAGAAGCTGGTGATGGCACGTCTAAACCGGTTCGTTCTTCCTATAGGAAAGTATTTTTTAAGAAATTCTTGTTGCATTTGATCCCAGGAACGAATCGAATTGACTTCTAAAGAATTCAGCCATTGCTTAGCTCTATCCTTAAGGGAGAAAGGGAACAATCTAAGTTTCAGAGCATTATCAGTGAAGTTCTGAATCTTGACAGTGGTGCAGATTTCAAGAAATTCATGTAGGTGTTTATATGGGTCTTCGTTGGTGAGCCCGTAAAAAGATGGGACATTTGGATCACACTAGACTTTATTTCATATTGTACAGCTGCTACTTCAGGTAATCGAATGCAAGATGGAGAAGTGTAAATGGTCGGAGTAAAGTACTCCCTCAGGAGTTTGGGTTGTTCTTCAGCCATCTCAGGAGGTGGAGCAGATCCTATGGTTCTATAAGTGCGGATTTCGGCTCAAAGGGCCCTAATAGAACGCTCTATTTCAGAATCAAAAGGTACTAATTTAGGAGATCTGGAACGACACCCTAGCATACACTAAAGCTTGTTGGATCAGTCAAGTACAGTCCAGCATGCACTAAAGGAAAAATACATCAAATCCTTGTGTTTACCCTAAAATCACTAGACAGCTCTTAACTGGTTTGAAGAGGGCACCTAAGCCTCCAATCCGGTCTAATGACTGAGTTGACCAGGTAAGCTCCCAGGTAAGTGGGGGGGTCACGATGCATTCGCAAAGGTTCCACTTAAAAACCACTTGCCTCGAACAGATGAACTGTCTTCCTTATAGCGACAAAGTTTGCCTAGACATCAACTGAGCCACAGAGCGAAATTGGTGCGACTTTCGGTGATCTTCGTCCTATTGAGCTCGAATGTCCCTAGGGGCTAAAGTCTAATTGATTTTAATTAAAGTGATAACTATATGAGAATTGATTCACCTAATTTGGGCAAGAATCTGGTGATGAAATCCATTTCTTATCTTATTGGGATGATTGCCCCTACTATGTGCGGATTAATTGGTGTATGTGTATCAAGCATGCATTCACACTTTTGCTGAAATTAAAATCAAGCAATCACCACAAAATTTCAAGCTAATTGGGAATCAATTTAAATAAGAAAAGTTTAGAGGTTACCAAAGAGAATTTTCCCAGTAATTTTTTATTTTTTATTTTTAGGCAAACCTCTACAGCATTCCTTTTCCAGCAGTTCTCTTTTTGATCGTCCCAGATTTCCTCTTCGATTCCTGATCAAATAATACCAAAAGAAAAATCAAAAATTAATAAGAGAGAAGAAGGAGATAAGGAAAGTACAAATAGAAAATATTTTTATTTTATCTTAGATATATATTTTTTGAAAGTTCTTTTAATGAAGAAAAATAACTATGCTAGCAATCTTCGGCAACGGTGCCAAAAATTGATAGTCAACTTTAAAGACCACGCAATAGCACGTATCTGGTAGGATAGTGATTATGGGTATCGATCCACAGGAATTGGGGTACAATTGTTTTCTTGAAAAAAATATTTAAAAAAAAGTTTGGGAAGACTATTGAACTAAGAAATTTAATAAAAATGCAATTGATAATGATATGAGTAGAAGAAACCTAGGGCAAGAAATTCACCACTAACAAAGCAACGAGGATTAATTGTATCTTAATTTATTCTTAGATTAATATGCAAATTGGCTACAAGCCTAATAAGCATTCAAATAAAATCTCACAAAAGTAATTTAGGAACATCCATCTTCGGTTGGCATGAAATGTTTACCCTAAACTAATGACTGCATCTTTCCTAAGCACGGGTGATCTTCTATTAACTTAGTGATCATACAGAATAGTTGTATAAACGTCATACTTAAAATCACAGAAATTAAATATGAGATAAAATATTCATTAAGAGCAAGATAAAGTTTATACAACTCCAAGAATAGAAATCAAAAATACAAAATCCTTGGCCCTTTGTTAGGGCTGCTGTTAGATGTATGCCCTAGAAGCCAATTTTGGCTGACATATTATTAATTCTAGGACATAATTTGTACTTGACTTTATTATTGAATAAATGAAAGGCATCTTTTTCATTCATATTATTATTGTGTCTATGAATCGTCCAAGGAATTAATAAGATGATGATGCATATTCTCAAGAGTTGAGAATTTGAGCCATGTATCATTAGTGATTAATTTCTGAACGCTCCTGATCGATGGATCATCACGAGGACGGTGATCGATCCGATGAGATCAGTGCACAGATTACTTTCCTTATGGATGGACGAGACTCGAGTCCACGGTGTGGCGACACTGAAGTAATAGTGCAGGTGCTTGTTAAGAACAAGGGTACTGAGCGTGACCAATACAAGAAGTCACTTGGATGTCTATCCACTCGTCAGTGACTTGCTTGATGTTGCAGTAGTGTGACTGGTCCTTTGACCTGCGGTGCTTCGGCTACTCACAGTGAGGTTATTGTAGTTCGACTGCACACATACATGGTCTCTAGCCATATGGGTCCATGCAGTGTAGATTGGCTGCAGTAAGTTCACTGTAGGAATACGGTATGCACCTATAAGGAATCATTCGACCTTGATAGATAAGGAGAGATCCTATGTGATTTATAAGACTGAGTTCGTAAGACCTCGACCGGGGCAGTATGCACAGTGGAGAAAGAGTTTTCCACTCTCGAACTTAAATCAAATAAATCTTCACATATGACAGACGATGGGGTTTGACGAGTTGTCCATGACCTCCGTCCTGTAGGGATCCACGATAGTAGGACTGTATCACATGATAACTGCACCTACAGGTTCATCATTCTATTCTACTGGGTAGACAGTACATGCTGCTAGGTGTCACTGGTGGATGGTGGGACTCACAGGGATTATCTCGATGATCGATAAAACCTAATGAGTAGAGTTGGAATCGTTCCAACCCATTGAAAGAAGTTTTCAATGATATTGTGATTGAGATCGCAATATATCTCACTACCAGTCAGAATAGAACCTATGGGGTCACACACACTAGAAGTATTGACCGATCCGATGGTTGAAAAGTGATTATGAATCACGAGTAATCAATTCGATTGATAAATAAGTTAAAGAAGGAACAATGGGAATTAATTAATTGGACTTGAAACAAGAGTCCTACTTCGAGTAGGATTCCTAGAGTCCTAATTGGATTAGGACCGAGAATCCTAGTTGGAGTAGGACTGAGATTCCTACTTGGAGTAGGATTCCTACAACCCTAATTAGATTAGGATTTTTGAATTCATCTTTGGATTCCTACTTAGAATAGGATTCCTAGAAATCATAATTCGATTAGGACTTCGGATTCAATTAGAGTCCTAATTGGATTAGGACTAAAATTAAATATGTTCTAATTTGGATTAGGGTTTCTTAAGTCACAATTAATTATTAATCTAATGAATCAATAAGACTCCTAATTGGATTAGGATTGAAGAGTTCAATTGAGTCAAAATTGATTTAAATTCTAATTGGATTAGGACTTACCTAGATTGGATCCAAATTGGTTCACCCTTGGGCTAAGCCTAATTGGATTAGGGCTTGACCACATTAGGGCATCCCAATCCTTACTTAATAAGGATTAGGGCAACCACGAAGGAGGGGCTCACGCCCCTCCTCCTTTGATCCTTTGGTGCGGCAACAAGAGGGGCCGGCGCCCCTCTTGGTAATACATCAAGGGCTCCTAACTTGTAGGAGCCCTAGATGGTTATAAAAGGAGGGCAAAGGGGCCGGCGCCCTAAGTGATTCTTCTCCCCTCCTTGCAGCCGTAGCCACCCTCTCCCCTCTCCTTGTTTCAGCCGCAAGCAAAGGGAAGAAAAGAAGAAGCCTTGGCGGCCTCCTCCCCTTCCCTTCCTTCATCCAACGCAGGGAAAAGAAAGGCTGCAGTAGGGGCTTTGGTTCTTCTTCAAGATCCTCTTTCTTCTTCCTCCTCTCAAGCACAATCAAGGGTTGATTGAAAGAGAGGAAATCAGCCATCAAAAGAAGTCTTTGCAAGGGAGCTAGCACCCCGGACTAGAGAGCTTTGATCGGATCTCTGCTTCGTGTGGATACCCGTAGAGGCCGGACACTTGAACGGCTTCAAGCGAACCCTCTTCCCAAACCACGAACTCAGATTTGTGGTGATCATCTATCCGCACAAGGTGAAGATCTGATCTTCTAATATTTTTAAAAGTTTTTAATCCTTGCCTAACTACGAACGGTTCATAAAACAACGTTCATGCGATGAACGTCGATCCCGCACATGCCTGTTCCGCTGCCATCTGATTTTTTTTTGAAATATCGGCGGCATAGGCGGGTTCCCAACAGTGGTATCAGAGCCTAGGCTTCGTAGATTAAGGTAAGAATTAATTATCTAAAGGCTTATTAGATCTGAAAATTGAATGATCATGCATGCTGAAAATTTCTGCATGCAGATTTTTCAGGGTTGCTGAATTTTTGCATGCTGATTTTTATGTGATAAGATGATGATTCTAATTGCATTATTAATGAGATTACAAAGTTTAGAATCATGATTAGCATGATCAGCAACCTATGTCATAACATAATCAATTAATTCTCAGATCTGAAAATTATAATTGTTGCATATGGTGATGATCATAGGATTCAAACCCTTTTGGTATCAAATGTAATGACCTGCGATGTGATCTGTAATGTCATGTAATTTTTCAGATGCTTGCATGCATCTTATTTGATGTTTTGAGAGGCCTGCGTGCCTCCTAAAAGAAGATGTAATTTATTATTATTTTTATTTTACATCTGGTTGTATTTCTGTGATATGATGTACGTCAACGATCAAGTTGAAGACAAGGCATGAGATGAACAGGGGTCTAAGCGATTGATGGCGATTGGATCAAGAGTTGGTCAAGGATCGAATCAAGGAGACTTGGAACCAATTCAAGAGTTGAAGACCAGTTGATCGATTGACGTGCATGTGCTTGTAATACGACCTAGCTAGAATCCATGATCATCACCTATTTAAAGTTTAGCTTTAATTATTGATGCGATTATAACTGCCTGCAATGTGCCGTTTGCATGTGATGTGAATGTGAGTCGGGTAGATAGGTTAGCATGTGATGTAGCAAACCCAATTGAGACCTAAATTAAAACCTCCTCAATCAAGTCGAGAGTGAACCGACATGAGCAAGTCATATTAGATTAATTGATCTAATTGGTGTCTAGGAAAGCATGAAAGGTGGTTACTTAATTAGGACCTTACTCTCTGAGTAAGGGGAGCCTTCCACCTGCTTACCTGGCCAATTGTTCGATTACCTCTTATGAAGAGCTCAAGTTGCAAACACTAAGACCTGATTAACCAATATTAAGTCAATAGGTCTTCCACTGTAGTAGAGCTGCTAAGGCCTTTCTGATGTTGATTTGTCTCGGCTGGACACAGTGGTCAAGTTGCATCGGAGGGCTGGACCTCTCTATAGACATGAGATGTTGTAGGGTAAAGGTGGGGTTGGGCACCAATAACTATTAGGTGAGGACCCAATGACGACTTTATTCCTACGGTTATACGGTGGGTCTGACTTAACTAAGAAATGGGACCAATAACTGTTAGGTGAGGTTTTCATGGCTTAGAGACCAAGTTGCACTGCAACATGCTTGAGAAGCATTGTACAAGAGTTGTACATTCATCAATCTATGTGTCACCAATAACTGTTAGGTGAGGTGGCATGTAAATCGGTGGAACTGCAGTACCCACTAGAAACTCTAGTCGTGTAGGATTTCCGTTTTCCTACCAGGGGAGTGTGAGGAATTCGAGAAAATAGTGGGAGGTACATTTGTTCTAAAAGACCTTAGAATAGATTAATGATCAAGTACAAAAGTCTAACTAGAATCTTTACTCTCTGCAGATACAATGTCAGCTTCAAACCCTTTGACCCGTATTCTTGAGACCAACCGATTGACCGGAACCAATTACAAGGACTGGCTTAGAAACCTCAAAATTGTTTTGGACTGTGAGAAAATAGGCTACATACTCGATTCAGATAGCCCCACACTACCAACACGTCCTACTGATGTTCAGCGTCAGATGCATCAAAAGTGGATGGATGATGACATTAGAGTTAAATGCTATATGATGGCATCCATGTCCAATGAACTCCAATGCCAGCATGAGAATCTCAAGACTGCTAGGGACATACTGGCACACCTGCAAGAGTTGTATGGTGAGCAAAGTCGCACAGCTCATTTTGAAGTGTCCAAGAGGCTCTTCAAGACAAAGATGCGCGAAGGGCAGTCTGTCCATGATCATGGTCTGACTATGATCAAGGACCTAGAGGAGCTTGAGAAGCTCGGAATGAACATGCACAAGGAATTGCAAGTGGATTTGATCCTACAATCACTTCCTGATTCATTTGGTCAGTTTATAGTAAACTACCACATGAATAAGATTGAATGCACTAGGACTGAACTAATCAACATGTTGGTAACTGCTGAGGGAGCCTTGAAAAGTTCAAGGGGCAATGTTCTTGCTGTTGAGTTGACTTCTGGTTCTAAGAGAAAGTCTGCTTGGAAGAAAAAGAAGCCTGCAAAGAAGCAGAAGAAAGCTAAGAAAACACCAAGTAAGGAAGTTCCAAGAAAAAGGCCAATTGCAAGGAAAAGTGTTTCCATTGCATAATGGACGGCCATTGGAAGAGGAACTGTCCTACATACATGGAAAGCATAAAGAACATGAAGGGTGACAGACCTTCAGAAGGTATGTCAGATATGCTCAGGATACTTAGGGACTGTTACCTATTGCTAGCAGAAATTTGATTTCTGTATTTTATTTAGCACAGAAAGATTTTTATTTGAAAATAAATTGATTCAACATGGTTTTATGATTGACAGTCTCTATCACATACATATGGATGTATCTGTGAATATATCTGAGTAAACAGTGAATACCATAGGGTCTAATAGATTCAAAAATGAGATAAATCTAAAGTATTTGTGGCACCTCAGGCTTAGCCATATAGGAGAAGACAGAATAAATAAATTGGAGAAACATGAGCTTTTGGGCTCATTGACTTCCGAGTCATATTTGATTTGTGAATTCTGCCTTCAAGGAAAGATGGCCAAGTTATCCTTTGTAGGACACAGGGAGGTCCACTGAAATACTTATCCTAGTACACACTGATGTGTGTGGCCCATTCGATGTGCAGGCTAGGGGTTATAATTTTTACTTCATTTACCGATGATTACTCACGGTATGGATATGTGTATGAGACACAAATATAAAACTTTTGAAAGGTTCAAAAAGCTTAGATATGAAGTAGAAAAATTAGCACAAAAACTCATTAAGGTTCTTCGATCAGATTGAGGAAGTGAATACCTTAATGGAGAGTTCCGTGATTATCTCAAGGAGAATGGTATAGTTTCATAATGGACTCCTCCTGGTACACCTCAGCTCAATGGAGTGTCAGAGAGGAGGAATCAGACTCTATTGATATGGTCCAGTCCATGATGAGCTTCACTGATTTACCCTTGTTTCTTTAGATAGATGCCCTATTTTCAGCTATTTACTTGTTGAATAGAGTTCCCTCTAAGTCCATTCCTACCACACCATATGAGATATGACATGGTAAGAAACCAAGATTTGGGGATATCCGGCCCACGTCAAGAGACTACAGGCAGACAAGTTAGAGGCTAGGACCATAAGTGCTCGTTTTATAGGATATCCTAAAGAGTCATTAGGATATAATTCTTTCCGTCTCAAAGGAGCACAATGTGTTTGTGAGCCGTCATGCCATCTTCTTGGAAAAACTAGTTTATCCTTGATAGAGGCAGTGGGAGGAAAATTGAGCTTGAAGAGAAAGTCTCTGAAAAGCAACGAGTCATGGATCCTATCGAACCCATTAATACAGAGCCAGTACACGATGTCCCTCAACCACCTCGCAGATCAAGTAGGGTCTCCCATCCTCCCGATAGATACTTAAGTATACTAGAAGAGGATACCGAGAAAATATTCCTAGTGGGAGAAAGGGATCACACGCAGGATCCCAAAACCTACGACGAGGCGATATCTGATATCGATTCCGAAAAATGGTTGGAAGCTATGAAGTCAGAGTTAGACTCCATGCATTCCAACCAAGTCTGGACCTTAGTAGATCCACCAGAAGGTATTGTACCTATTGGATGTAAATGGATCTACAAAAGAAAAATAGGTTCGGATGGAGAGGTAGAGACCTATATGGCAAGGCTTGTGGCGAAAGGGTATAGTCAACGCGAAGGCATTGACTATCAGGAGACCTTTTCACCTGTAGCCATGCTGAAATCCATCCGAACATTGCTTGCCATTGCAGCATTTCATGATTATGAAATCTGGCAGATGGATGTGAAAACTGCTTTCCTGAATGGATATCTTGATGAAGATATCTATATGGAACAACCTTTGGGTTTCACTTCCAGTGATGGAGATCACAAGGTCTGCAAGCTGCAAAGGTCCATCTATGGACTAAAGCAAGCATCTCGGAATTGGAACACTCGTTTCGATGACGCAATCAAAACGTTTGATTTCATCAAAAATGAAGAGGAACCGTGTGTTTACAAAAAGGTTAGTGGGAGCGCTGTCGTTTTTCTCGTACTGTACGTGGACGACATCCTCCTGATAGGGAATGATATTCCCATGCTAACCTCGGTCAAGGTCTGGTTGTCAAAAGAGTTCTCCATGAAAGACCTTGGGGAAGCATCCTATATTTTGGGAATAAAGGTCTATAGAGATAGATCTAAAAGGATGCTTGTGTTGGAATTTGTATCCTAAATGTCAATCGTCAGAATATTGATGATTGAATTTTGTAAATAAATTGACAAATTAATAAAGTGTTATTTAGCATTATTCATCATTTCATCTTCAAATGAACTCTTATATGATGAAGTCCTTAGGACTTATGTTATGATAAAGGAGGATTTATCTTTGAGTCCTTAAACTTGTTTGCGAGTGGATATGGGTATAAGTTTGGCCCTCTGACCTGAGATCGCAACCTATGACTAGCAAGCAACTCACTGTACTTTGGTACCGGACTACCTGAATTTCTAATTCAGTGACGGAAGGTCACTGGGTGCAGTTAAGTACTTGCGTAGTCAGTTGTGAATCGAGATGGAATTGACCCCTCCTGAAAACAGGAGATAATGTCTTGTGATTAATTTAGCAAAACCTTGGCCAGGGCAATCCCAGTGAGGAGTCACGGGATATCTAAAGTTAATCACATAATGGATGTACTAATTATAGGGTTGACAGTGAGCTCTAAGTCATCCTGGCATTAGGAGTCAAAGGGATTGAATTATACAGTAACCATAGTTCAGGGTTCCAGAATATTTGCTTCGTATATATTCGACCTATCCGGACGTCGGGTACCATTGCTAGATGGTCACATCGATTAGTGTAGAAAATTGTTCCTATACTACCGGCTTAGGTTCGAACCTATGAGGTCACACGCATAGAAGATTCCTGATTGATCAAGAAAGCTGATGAATGATTAAGAATCATTCAGGGGTAATTTGGTCAATTTGATTGGCAAATTATCTTATAAAATAATTAAAGTAATTATTGAAGGATTAATTAGTAATTAAATTACTAATAAACTCAATTTGATTGAGTAATTGTGCTAAGGATGAGCCAAATTGAATTGGATTCAAGTTTGGGCTCAATCAGGGTTTTGACCTGATTGGATTAGGTCAGAACCAAAAAGGACTTAAGCTGATCAAATTAATTTTAAATTAATTTGTTCTTAATTGGGGATTGACCTAATTGAATTAGGTCCAACACAAAGTAATAATTCAATTTGATTGAGTTTGCATGAGCCAAAATTGAATTGGATTCAATTTGAGCTCAATCAGGGTCTGACCTGATTAGATTGGGTTCAACCAAATTGCTTTGTTTTAATTCGGGTTTGACCAAATTTGATTAGGTGCAACCCAAGGGGATTAGGCTCAGATGATGTGGCAATTATTGGTGACATGGAATTGGATTTCATGAATTTTAAATAAACCAAAATTATTGCATGGCACATGGACCCATTGCTTGACACATGGCGACATTGTTTGTTATTTGAATTTAAATTCAAACATTAAGCAATGTGTTAAATGATTTTAATCACTCAAACCATCAGCCAAGGTGGCGTCTGAGTTTTTGAATGGATTAAATTCGAATTTCAAGAGGTGATTTCGAAATTATGAAGTGTTTTACCTTGCCGCATGGATTTCAAATTCCTTCCCTCTTGCACATGTGTTTAAAATTTGAATTTAAATCAGATTTGGTTGAGATCTGATTTGGGTTGTTCCTATTCCTTTGCATGTGCCAACAAAAAGAGGTTTTCTGAAAATAAATTTCGAATTTTGAATGAAAATTCGGTGGCCATTAAAAGGGGTCAAACATGGGCACCAAAAACACATCCATTGCAGCCTTCTTCCTCACCCGCCTCCTCCTCCTCTTCTTCTCCATTTTAGATAGGGTTTTCAGGGTGAATATCTAGAAGATTCAAGATCAGATCTGAGTCCTCTACTTTCCTTACAAACCTCATCTCTATCTACTTCAAGACGATTGATCAAGAGTTGATTGAATCCCGGCGGGCAGATTTCAGCTTTCAAGTGTTCTGCAGCTGCTAGCACTGTTGCGGAAGAAGATCCTTCAGGACTTCGCGTGTACTTCTCGTAGAGGCCATTCGTGTGCGTGGCTGCGAAGTCAAGAATCAGATTCACAACTTTCATCCATCATAAAAGGTATTAACCTAGCATTAATCATTTATTATGGTGTCAAGGTCTAGGTCCAATTCCCGAGGTTTTACCCTCTTTTGGGGCTCCTCACGGAGATATCTCCAGAATCCATTCGATGGATATTCGGAGATTAATTGGAATAGAGTTCTTAAGTTTCAGATCTGATAGTTAATCATGCATAAAAGTTTTAGCATAATTGTTTAAACGATTCCGGCATAATCCTATGTGTTCTTAAGGTGCTGATTTCTAGATTTGATCTTGTAAGCATGCATGAATTAAATTATTTGATTCGGTTTTTCCGCTGCGTTTTAAAACTTAAAAAGAACTACGTATGGCTTGATCCCCCTTATGAAGGGGTACGTAGGCAACCCGATCAGGTTCAGCCATGGTTTTCAAAAAAAAAAAAATTCAGCATGCTAAACACCGAAGAACCTAGGATTCACTTTCAGCTTGGCCTATCTCAGAAAATGTATATAGAGGAAGTGCTGAAAAGGTTCAGCATGGAAAACTCCAAAAGGGGTCTTTTACCCCTTAGGCATGGAATTCATCTCTCTAAGAAGATGTGCCCCAACACATCTGAAGAGATTCAACGTATGAGTAAGATCCCTTATGCATCGGCAATAGGGAGCCTCATGTATGCCATGCTATGTACACGACCTGATATAGCTCTTGCTGTGAGTGTCACAAGTAGATATCAGTCAAATCCAGGTGAAGAACACTGGACAGCTGTGAAGGATATTCTTAAGTACTTGAGAAGAACGAAAGATTTATTCTTGGTTTTTGGAGGATCATCAGAGTTGAAGGTAGAAGGATACACAGATTCAGACTTCATGACTGATGTCGATGATAGGAAGTCAACATCTGAATATGTGTTCTTGTGCAATGGTGGTACGGTTAATTGGAAGAGTTCCAAACAACCGATCATTGCTGATTCTACTATGGAAGCTGAATACATCGCCGCCTCTGAAGCTGCTAAGGAAGGCTTCTGGTTCAAGAAATTCATTGCGGAATAGGATGTAATGTCATCAGATGCCATAACACTCTACTGCGATAATAATGGCGCCATAGCCCTTGCTAAGGAGCCAAGGTCTCATCAGAAGTCCAAGCATATAGAGCGGCGCTTCCATCTCATACGCGACTATGTTGAGAAGAAGTATGTCGAAGTGCAGAGAGTAGACTCCGCAGATAACGTGGCAGACCCGTTCACTAAACAGCTAAGTCAGCAAAAGACTGAAGCCCACCTTGAGAAGATGGGACTAAGATATATGACTGATTGGCTTTAGTGCAAGTGGGAGATTGTTAGATGTATGCCCTAGAAGCCAATTTTGGCTGACACATTATTAATTCTAGGACATAATTTGTACTTGACTTTATTATTGAATAAATGAAAGGCATCTTTTTCATTCATATTATTATTGTGTCTATGAATCGTCCAAGAAATTAATAAGATGATGATGCATATTCTCAAGAGTTGAGAATTTGAGCCATGTATCATTAGTGATTAATTTCTGAACGCTCCTGATCGATGGATCATCACGAGGACGGTGATCGATTCGATGAGATCAGTGCACAGATTACTTTCCTTATGGATGGACGAGACTCGAGTCCACGGTGTGGCGACACTGAAGTAATAGTGCAGGTGCTTGTTAAGAACAAGGGTACTGAGCGTGACCAATACAAGAAGTCACTTGGATGTCTATCCACTCGTCAGTGACTTGCTTGATGTTGCAGTAGTGTGACTGGTCCTTTGACCTGCGGTGCTTCGGCTACTCACAGTGAGGTTATTGTAGTTTGACTGCACACATACATGGTCTCTAGCCATATGGGTCCATGCAGTGTAGATTGGCTGCAGTAAGTTCACTGTAGGAATAGGGTATGCACCTATAAGGAATCTATCGACCTTGATAGATAAGGAGAGATCCTATGTGATTTATAAGACTGAGTTCGTAAGACCTCGGCCGGGGCAGTATGCATAGTGGAGAAAGAGTTTTCCACTCTCGAACTTAAGTCAAATAAATCTTCACATATGACAGACGATGGGATTTGACGAGTTGTCCATGACCTCTGTCCTGTAGGGATCCACGATAGTATGACTGTATCACATGATAACTGCACCTAGAGGTTCATCATTCTATTCTACTGGGTAGCCACTACATGCTGCTAGGTGTCACTAGTGGATGGTGGGACTCACAGGGATTATCTCGATGATCGATAAACCCTAATGAGTAGAGTTGGAATCGTTCCAACCTATTGAAAGAAGTTTTCAATGATATTGTGATAGAGATCGCAATATATCTCACTACCAGTCAGAATAGAACCTATGGGGTCACACACACTAGAAGTATTGACCGATCCGATGGTTGAAAAGTGATTATGAATCACGAGTAATCAATTCGATTGATAAATAAGTTAAAAAAGGAACAATGAGAATTAATTAATTGGACTTGAAACAAGAGTCCTACTTCGAGTAGGATTCCTAGAGTCCTAATTGGATTAGGACCGGGAATCCTAGTTGGAGTAGGACTGGGATTCCTACTTGGAGTAGGATTCCTACAACCCTAATTAGATTAGGATTTTTGAATTCATCTTTGGATTCCTACTTAGAATAGGATTCCTAGAAATCCTAATTGGATTAGGACTTCGGATTCAATTAGAGTCCTAATTGGATTAGGACTAAAATTAAATATGTCCTAATTTGGATTATGGTTTCTTAAGTCACAATTAATTATTAATCTAATGAATCAATAAGACTCCTAATTGGATTAGGATTGAAGAGTTCAATTGAGTCAAAATTGATTTAAGTTCTAATTGGATTAGGACTTACCTAGATTGGATCCAAATTGGTTCACCCTTGGGCTAAGCCTAATTGAATTAGGGCTTGACCACATTAGGGCATCCCAATCCTTACTTAATAAGGATTAGGGCAACCATGAAGGAGGGGCTCACGCCCCTCCTCCTTTGATCCTTTGGTGCGGCAACAAGAGGGGTTGGCGCCCCTCTTGGTAATACATCAAGGGCTCCTAACTTGTAGGAGCCCTAGATGGTTATAAAAGGAGGGCAAAGGGGCCGGCGCCCTAAGTGATTCTTCTCGCCTCCTTGCAGCCGTAGCCACCCTCTCCCCTCTCCTTGTTTCAGCCGCAAGCAAAGGGAAGAAAAGAAGAAGCCTTGGCGGCCTCCTCCCCTTCCCTTCCTTCATCCAACGCAGGGAAAAGAAAGGCTGCAGTAGGGGCTTTGGTTCTTCTTCAAGATCCCCTTTCTTCTTCCTCCTCTCAAGCACAATCAAGAATTGATTGAAAGAGAGGAAATCAGCCATCAAAAGAAGTCTTTGCAAGGGAGCTAGCACCCCGGGAAGACTAGAGAGCTTTGATCGGATCTCTGCTTCGTGTGGATACCCGTAGAGGCCGGACACTTGAACGGCTTCAAGCGAACCCTCTTTCCAAACCACGAACTCAGATTTGCGGTGATTATCTACCCGCACAAGGTGAAGATCTGATCTTCTAATATTTTTAAAAGTTTTTAATCCTTGCCTAACTACGAACGGTTCATGAAACAACGTTCATGCGATGAACGTCGATCCCGCACATGCCTCTTCCGCTGCCATCTGATTTTTTTTTGAAATATCAGCGGCATAGGCGGGTTCCCAACAGCTGCATCCAGCCCTAGTGAAGAGATCAGCCCTGCATGGTATTGCGGGCGACAGCAGCAGCAATGTAGAAGATCTTCATCACGACTGGGTTCTCCATCCTTTCTCCCACCGGCTTCCTCTCCCTCTTGGACTTCATTATTTTTTTCTTTGGGAAATCATTCCCAAAATACCCAAACCATTCTCCCTCTTCAAGTAAAATCTTCCAAGGAGTCGCCGAAGAGAAGTCTGAACCGAACCCCTCGTTCCCTCTCCCGTTTCATGCCTGGGCCTTTTATAGGCTGCCATCTCCCCCTCTCTCCTCCTCTATGGCTGATTCGAATGGGAAGATAGGGCTGTGGAGGCTTCATCCCTTCCGTGGATGATGGGAGATCTTGCCATATCTAATCCGGACGTTGAGAAGAGGTGTTCACGGCTGAGATGAAGAAGTTCGGAGGCTTGCAGTTGAGATGATGTTCACCAACGGGAGGAGATGGGATGCTGGGAAGTTTGAGAATCCGTAGATGATGGGATAAGGATGCGGGCTGGTTCAGATTCGTGAGAGGAAATCTAGGATCCGGAAGATGGCTGGGACTTGATTCTAAAGCAGAGAAAGATGAGCTGCAGCCATTTCACCGCGGAGAAGATGTGGGCGTTGGAAATCTGTTCCGAACGGGATGTGCGAAAGATTTGAGCTGATCTTGAAGCTGGGGAGAAGCTTTAATGCGGTGGACGGTTGGGATGCTGGGGAGCTGATCCGAAATGAAGTGGAAGATCTTGGTTCTGTTCCAAAACAGGGGATACGGATGACAAGTGGGTGGCTGGGAACAAACGTGTGAGCTGGGAGATGATCGCGGATGGGGAGTTCTAATCCGTGGAATGCTCTATTTGGGATGCTCACGGGATGCGGAGTTGTGAACATTGGGGTGTGGTTCACGGCTTAGATGAGGTGCCGGAAGAATCGGGAAGATAAGAATGAGTCGAGGGAGAAGGAAGATGCTGGGAACAAACACGGATGGGATGGAGTTTGGATTCGGAAGTTGAGAGGAAATGAACACTGGAAACAAGGGATAAGCTTGGACATTGTTGAGAGCTTATCCGTGGAGATGAGAACGCTGGAGACGGAGATGTTGTGAAGATATGATGGGAAGAGGATGAGGATGCTGGGACGTTGAACCTTGAATCGCGGACGCGGAATGATCCGAAAGATGTTGTGGCTTTGATCCGTGATGAAGAGAAGATGCTAGTCCGTGAAGCTCGGGAGGATGATGGAACACGATCTGGTGATGCGGAAGCTGGGAAAAGATGTTGGGATAAAGGGAAGATCACAAGTGACGTGGAGGAAGCTTGGTCGTGGGGAGCATGTAAATGGGATGAAAAGATTTCCGGAAGATGATCTAATCCGTGGGTGCAGTGGGAGAGAGGAAGATGAGGATAAGAAAATAAACTGGGAGCATGGAGTTTGGATCAATCCAGAAGAAGCTGGGTTTTGATTTTATCCCACGGGTCATGCGACTCTACTCCAGAACAGGGGAAGAAAGAAAAGAAAAGATGACGTGGGAGGTTGACATATGGAATGAAGGAAGAGCTTGGACATGTGGAAGGAAAGGTTCTGATTCGTGAAACTTGGATGCCATGAATGCAGGGGAGTTGGGAAGGGAGACGCATGGAAAATGCTCACAGCTGCGGATGAATTCTGTTCGTGGGATAGCTGATTGCACATGAAAGCTGATCCATGATACATGTTCAACGTGGGAGAATGTTAGAACATAAATGGTTGAACTCGATTGGATGTGAAAGGAATAGATGAGTTGGGCTGAATCGAAAATCTGAGAGGGTCTGATTCATAGGGTGCATGCGATTTGGGTTCAGGGATCATCCCAAATGAATTTGACTCGACCAATAAAATAAAGAAAATCAATCAAACTTGAATAATTTATTTAAAATGAAATGATGAAGGAAAACACATTTTCTCATATTTAAATTTAGAATATGTGTATGAAAATAATAATAAGTGCTATGTAAAATAGATTAATTTACGCATTATTTAGCACTTATCACCAGATAACGGCCGGTGGTGTGGCTGCGGTGTGGAGTTGTTCGCATGGGCGGCATGCAACGCTGATCGGGCGTAAATTGTGGTGTCGCCACAACTGCGAGATGACAGGGCCGTCTATCGTTAAAATTTGTCAGTCCGTGTCGGCACGTGCTGATAGGCTCCTCAGTCGGAGATGAAGTCACTCATCTTAGGTGGTCGGATCCTTTGTTGGAGCCAAAGTCGTTCATTTTGGATAGTCGGCTCCTCGGTCGGGGCCAGAATTGTTTGAGGTCAAGGTTGGTCTCGTTCGAGGTCAAAGTGTCTAATATTTCTCCCTATCTAGTAATTAAGAATATATATCAATATGTGGACATATGAAAGGGATTCTATATAGGTCTCCGTGTGCTAGTATAAGTACTTAATGTGGTTCACAATAAATCTGGTGAATTATAGTCCCTAATGCAATACGTGGAGGTTAGATGACCATACATTTGCATTCCATATGTGAATGATTCCATGGCGAACCATTCATGCGCGTGTCACATCCTCGTACATTGGCAATTGATTCAAGCTGCTAGAAACGTTTGGCTTTATTAGCTTGAATAAAGAGTGAACAAGGCAATAGGTAGGTGACCTCAATTTGCAATGGGTTGGCGACCTTAAGACATACCATTCACTTCAAGTAAGGCATAATGCCATGCCCCCAACCCGTACTCGCGGGCCAAGGATGCCGCAACCGCCACATACTCACAAGACATTTCTCCTACAAATAGGCGAGACTTCAATTATGATATCATAAAGCTACAGAAACTAAAATCCAGAATCCAACAATTAACAAGTCCAAATTAACAAACTATATCCAAAAGTCAGTTGTATTTCAAAAGCTAATTTAATAAATAGACCCATAAAAAGTTTTTAATTGTAATACTAAATCTAACCTACATTGATGCGGTCGATTAACGCTTCTATTCTCACTTTCATAGCAGTACCCATGTCCGTAATTAATTCTCTAAATCTGTAATAGAGGAAGAGAATGAGCTCAACAACCTAGTAAGTAATGAGCACCTTAACTAGATAAATCAGCCAATATAATAATAAGTAACTTTATTGAAAATAAGTACATAAAAGACATCAACTCAAAACCAAATCAAAATATACAAGAATAACCAATACACAAATTTTATAATAATTTCACATGGAAAATATCATGCAACTCCAATCTTTATCAAAATTCAAGTTTATATTCATGAGTACGATCCTGCAAAACATCTCGTTCAACTAATCAACAATAAAGTATGTGTTGGAAATTGTGTCCTAAAAATCAATCGTCAACCTATTGATGATTGAGATGTATATGAATTAATAAATAATAAAAGTTATTTGGCAATTTTCATCGCATATTTTGTACATCTTCATGAACTCATGTAATATGATAAAGTTTTTAGGACTCTTATAAATGATTAAGGAGGATTTATCTACAAGTCCTTAAACATGTTCACGACCGAACGATATGCTATTACAAGGACAATGGCATTATCAAGTATAGGTCGTTGTGTGCCATATTTGTTGGTTGTCCTCTTAACCAAGGAGTGTAGAGACACTGGTATGCCACACAAGTGAAGTGTAGGAGTACATTTCACTTAACGTGATCTAATCCGGAACGCTCTGCTGTCAAGAGATGTTCCGAGTGGATATGGATATGTGTGTCCCTCCGACCTGAGATCACCATGGTGACTAGCAAGAAACTCACTGTACTTTGGTACCAAACTATCTGAGTTTCTAATTTAGTGACGGAAGGTTACTGGGTGCAGTCAAGTACTTGCAATGTTGGTGTGTGAGTCAAGATGGAATTGATCCCTCCTGGTGATAGGAGATAATGCCCTTATGTTCAATTTAGCAAAACCTTCGCCAGGATAATCCTTCTGAGGAGTCACAAGATTTGTAAAGTTGAAACACATTATGGATGAACTGATTAATGAGTTGACAGTGAGCTCTAAAGTCGTCCTAAGCATTAGGTGTCATAGGGATGAATTATACGGTAACCATAGTCCAAGGGTTCTAGAATATTACTTTGCAATCATTCAGCCTATCCGGACGTCGGGTACCATTACTAGATGGTCACTTCGATTAGTACAGAAAATTATTTTTGTGCTACCGGCTTAGGTTCGAACCTATGGGGTCACATGCATAGAAGTTTCTAGGTTGATCAAAATGGCTGATTGATGATTAAGAATCATCCAAGGATAATTTGGTAAATTTGATTGACAAATTGCCCTAAACAAAAGTTGCAGTAAAATAATTATTAAATTATTGGAGGATTAATTAGCAATTAGATTGCTAATGAACTCAATTTGATTGAGTAATTGGGCTTAGGTTGAGCCAACTTAAATTAGATTCAATTAGGGCACAATAGGGTTTGACCTAATTGGATTGGGTTCAATCCAAGTGGATTGGGCTTGACCTAATTAATGGGACTTGACCCAATTGGATTGGGCTTGATCCATGGTCCTTATTTGATAAGGATTCTAAGTGCAAATATTCAAAATTTGAATTAGAGATCAATCCCTAAAAATTAGGAACCTTAAGAAGGAAATTGACACCTCATCCTTATCCACTTGGTAATCCTTCTTAGAGGAGGAGTGTTCCACAAAATTAAAAGGGATTAATCACCAATTTTTGATGACTAATTCAGGAGGGATCATGCCTTAAGAGTCCTTCTTTAAGAAGGACTCTTGAGCGCCTCTTATTGGAACAAAAATCAGGGTGGCATGCGACTAATATATGGGTCATGAATCTCTATTGTTTAGGGATTCAAAGCGCACAAAAAGGGCCAAAATCCTCTCCCCTTAGCTGCCGTATTTCTCAGGATTCTTAGGGGATTTTATCGGCCAAATAAGTTGGCTAAAATAAGGGTATGGCGTGAGGGTCCAAGGCTATAAAAGTGTTAGAAGTATGCCCTAGAAGCCAATCTGGCTAACACATTATTAATTCTGGGACATAATTTTGTACTTGACTTTATTATTATTGATTAATAAATGGGCATTCTTTTCATTCATATTGTTTATGTGTCTATGAATCGTCCAAGGAATTAATAAGATGATGATACATATTCTCAAGAGTTGAGAATTTGAGCCATGTATCATTGGTGATTAATTTCTAAATGCTCCTGATCAATGGATCATCACGAGGACGGTGATCGATCTGATCAGTGCACACATCGCTTTCCTTATGGATGGACGAGACTCGAGTCCACAGTGTAGGGACACTGAAGTGATAGTGCAGGTGCTTGTTAGAGAACAAGGGTACTGAGCGTGACCAACACAAGAAGTCACTTGGATGTCTATCCACTCGTCAGTGACTTGCTTGATGTTGCAGTAGTGTGACTGGTCCTTTGACCTGCGGTGCTTTAGCTACTCACAGTAAGGTTATTGTAGTTTGACTACACGTATACATGGTCTCTAGTCATATGGGTCCTTGTAGTGTAGATTGGCTGCAGTAAGTTCACTGTAGGAGTAGAGTATGCACTTACATGGAATCTATCGACCTTGATAGAAGAGGAGTGATCCTATGTGATTTGTTAGACTGAGTTCTAAGACCTTGGCCAGGGCAGTAATATAAAGTGGAGAAAGAGTTTTCCACTATCGAACTCGAGTCGAATAAATATTGACATATGACAGACGAAGGGGTTTGACGAGTTATCCATGACCTCCGTCCTGTAGGGATCCACGATAGTAGGACTGTATCACACGATAACTGCACCTAGAGGTTCATCATTCTATTCTACTGGGTAGCCACTACATGCTGCTAGGTGTCACTGGTGGATGGTGGGACTTACAGGGATTATCTCGATGATCGATAAACCCTAAAGAGTAGAGTTGGAATCGTTCCAATCCATTGAAAGGAGTTTTCAATGATATTGTGATAGAGATCATAATATATCTCACTACCAGTCAGAGTAGAACCTATGGGGTCACACACACTAGAAGTAATGACCGATCCGATGGTTGAATCGTGATTAGGAATCACAAGTAATCAATTTGATTGATAATAAGTTGAAGAAGGAACAAAGGGAATTGATTAATTGGACTTAAAACAAGAGTCCTACTTGGAGTAGGATTCATAGAGTCCTAATTGGATTAGGACTAGAAATCCTACTTGGACTGGGATTCCTACTTGGACTGGAAATCCTATTTGGAGTAGGACTAGGAGTCCTACTTGGAGTAGGATTCATAGAGTCCTAATTAGATTAGGACAGGAATCCTACTTGGACTGGGATTCCTACTTGGACTGGGAATCCTATTAGGAGTAGGACTAGGATTCCTACTTGGAGTAGGATTCCTATAATCCTAATTAGATTAGGAGTTTTGAATTAAATTTGGATTCCTACTTGGAGTAGAATTCCTAGAGTCCTAATAGGATTAGGACTTCGAATTCAAATTAGAGTCCTAATTGGATTAGGACTAGAATTAAACAAGTCCTAATTGGATTAGGATTTCTTAAGTCCCAATTAATTATTAATCCAATGAATCAAGATGGCTCCTAATTAGATTAGGATTGAAGAGTTCAATTGAGTCATGGTTCATTCAAGTTCTAATTGGATTAGGACTAGCATAGATTGAACCCAATTGATTCATGATTTGGACTAAACCAAATAGGAGCCCTAGATGCTATTTAAGAGGAGGCTTGGGGGCTGACCTAATTCATATGTGAAGCCCTCCTTCTCTCCATCACGTGGCCACCCTCCTCTCCTCTCTTTTCAGCCACCAACAACAAAGGGAAGAAAAGGATCTTGGTGGCCTCCTTCTTCCTCCACCGTTTGGTTCCAACGCAAGGAAGAAAAAGAAGGCTGCAGGGCTTCGTTCCTCTTCTTCTCTTCATCCTTCTTCTTCCTCCTTCCAAGCACAATCAAGGATTGATTGAAAGGGAGGATATCAGCCATCAAAGTTATCTCTGCAAGGGAGCTAGCACCCCGGGGAGATAGAAAGCTTGGATCGATTTTCTGCTTCGTGTGGATACCCGTAGAGGCCGGGCACTTGAACGGCTTCAAGCGAACCTTCATCCTAAACCACGATCATCAGTTTGCGGTGATCATCTACCCGCACAAAGGTGAAGATCTGATCTTCCTAATTGTTTAAAAAGTTTTAATCCTAATCCATCTACGAACGGTTTTTGAAATAACGTTCATGAGATGAACGTATGACCCTGTGCATGCCTCTTCCGCTGCAATTTTCTGCGGCATGGGCGGATTTCCAACAGTGGTATCAGAGCCTAGGCTTCGTAGATTATGATTAGGATTAAAAGGATCAAGGCATATTAGATCTGAAAATTAAAGGATTATGCCTGCTGATTTTTATGCATGCAGAATTTCAGGTTGCAGAATTTTTCTGCATGCTGAATTTTGGTATGCATTGATTAATGATTCTGTTATGTAATTAATATGATTATAATTATTTAAGAATCATCCCTTGCATGATCAGCGACTCATGAGATGAGGTAATCAATTAAGTTTCAGATCTGTAAATTAAAATTATGCATGTGATGCGAATGGTGATGATCATGGATGACCCTTTTGTGAATTGCTGAAATGTTCTGCAATGCCTGAAATGTTCTGTGATGTTATGTGATAACATGTAAATCATTTTTCCAGATGCCTGCGAGCATTTTAAATTCATGTATTAGAGACCTGCGTGTCTCATCGAAAAAGGGTTGTAATTATTCTTTTATTTTGAATTTTATCTGGGATGTAATCTGTGATGTATGTTGCACGTTGATGGTTGATCGATGTATGCCTCCTACAAGCAAGCCTTGCGCGGATTGAGATCATAGGTTGATTGAAGATGGATCAAGGAGTTGATTACAATTGAACCTAAGGGATCAAGATCGAGTCAAGAGTTGAAGACGATCAAACCAATTGACGTGCATGTGCTTGTACTATGACCCATCCTGGATCCATGATCATCACCAGTTACATTTACTTTCTTATATATATGCCTGGATGTTTAATGTTTATGCCTATGCATAGCGGGTAGATAGAAGTGTGCATAAGATGCGAGTTGCATATCGAAAGAGACCTAAACTAAAACCTCCTCAATCAAGTCGAGAGTGAAGCAACATGAGCGGGTCATATTAGATTAATTGATCTAATTGGTGTCTAAGAAAGCATGAAAGGTGGTTACTTAATTAGGACCTTACTCTCTGAGTAAGGGGAGCCTCCCACCTGCTTACCTGGCCAATTGTTCGATTACCTCTTATGAAGAGCTCAAGTTGCAAACACTAAGACCTGATTAACCAATATTAAGTCAATAGGTCTTCCACTGTAGTAGAGCTGCTAAGGTCTTTCTGATGTTGATTTGTCTCGGCTGGATACAGTGGGCAAGTTGCATCGGGGGGCTGGACCTCTCTATAGACATGAGATGTTGTAGGATAAAGGTGGGGTTGGGCACCAATAACTGTTAGGTGAGGACCCAATGACGACTTTATTCCTACGGTTATACGGTGGGTTTGACTTAACTAAGAAATGGGACCAATAACTGTTAGGTGAGGTCTTCATGGCTTAGAGACCAAGTAGCACTGCAACATGCTTGAGAAGCATTGTGCAAGAGTTGTACATTCATCAATTTATGTGTCACCAATAACTGTTAGGTGAGGTGGCATGTAAATCGGTGGGACCGCAGTACCCACTAGAAACCCTAGTCGCGTAGGATTTCCGTTTTCCTACCAGGAGAGTGTGAGGGATTCGAGAAAATAGTGGGAGGTACATTTGTTCTAAAAGACCCTAGAACAAATTAGGATCAAGTACAAAATTCTAACTAGAATCTTTACTCTCTGAGGATTATAAAGTCAGCTTCTAGACTTTTAACTCATATCCTATAGAACAACCGTTTGACCAAACCCAATTATAAAGACTGGCTCAGCAAATTTCAAAAATAATTTTGAATTATGAAATTAGGGTATGTGCTAGACCATGGAATCCCTATGTTACCAATCTGTCCGATCACTGATCAGCGTAAGACGCATGCTAAAGTGGACGAACAATGACAATAAGGTTAGGTGCTGCACAATGGCATCCATGTCCAATGAATTACAATGCCAGCATGAGAACATGAAGACTGCCAGGAACATATTAAATCACCTGCAAGAGTTGTATGGAGATCAGAGTCGCGCAGCATGTTTTGAAGTGTCCAAGAGGCTCTTCAAGGCAAAGATGCGCGATGGACAGTCTGTCCATGATCATGGTTTGACCATGATAAAGAACTTAGAGAAGCTTGAGAAGCTCGGCATGACCATGCACAAGGAATTGCAAACGAATATGATCCCACAATCCCTTCTAGCTTCATATGAACAGTTTATAGTAAATTACCATATGAACAAGATTGTATGCACCAAAACAGAATTGTTAAATAAATTAGTAACTACCTTAGGGGCCTTGAAGAGTTCAAGGGGCATCGTTCTCACTGTCGAGCTGGTTTCTACTTCCAAGAGAGAGTCTATTTGGAAGAAGAAAAAGCCTGCGAAGAAACAGAAGACCGAGAAAATGCCAAATAAGGAAGTTCCAAGAAAAAGGCCAATTGCAAGGAAAAATATTTCCATTGCATCATGGACGGCCATTGGAAGAGGAACTGTCCTACATACATGGGAAAGCATAAAGAACATAAAGGGTGACAGACCTTCAGAAGGTATGTCGATATGCTCAGGGTACTTAGGAACTGTTACCTGTTGCTAGCAGAAATTTGATTTCTGTATCTTAGCACAGAAAGATCTTTTTAAGACTGCTATTCCATTTATTTGAGAAATAAATTAGGTTCAATGTGGTTTTATGATTGACAGTCTCTATCACATACATATGGATGTATCTGTGAATATATCTGAGCAAACAGTGAATACCATAGGATCTAATAGATCCAAAAATGAGATAAAACTAAAGTATTTGTGGCACCTCAGGCTTGGCCATATAGGAGAAGACAGAATAAACAAATTGGAGAAACATGAGCTTTTGGGCTCATTGACTTTCGAGTCATATTTGATTTATGAATTCTGCCTTCAAGGAAAAATGGCCAAGTTATCCTTTGTAGGACACAGGGAGGTCCACTGAAATACTTATCCTAGTACACACTGATGTGTGTTGCCCATTCGATGTGCAGGCTAGGGGTTATAATTTTTTACTTCATTTACCGATGATTACTCACGATATGGATATGTGTATGATACACAAATCTGAAACTTTTGAAAGGTTCAAAGAGTTTAAATATGAAGTAGAAAAACATACAGAAAAACTCACTAAGGTTCTTCGATCAGATTGAAGAGGTAAATACCTTAGTGGAGAGTTCCGTGATTATCTCAAGGAGAATGGTATAGTTTTATAATGGACTCCTCCTGGTACACCTCAGTTCAACGGAGTGTCGGAGAGGAGGAATCGGACTTTATTGGATATGGTCCGATCCATGATGAGCTTCACTTATTTACCCTTGGTTCTTTAGATAGATGCCCTATTTTCAGCTATTTACTTATTGAATAGAATTCCCTCTAAAGTCCGTTCCTACCACACCATATGAGATATGACATGGTAAGAAGCCGAGTCTTGGTCATCTCAAGATTTGGGGATGTCCGACCCACGTCAAGCGACAGCAGGCAGACAAGTTAGAGGATAGGACAATTAATGCTCGTTTTATTGGATATCCTAAAGAGTCATTAGGATACGACTTTTCGTCCCAAAGGATCACAAAGTGTTTGTGAGCCTAGATGCTATCTTCATGGAAATAGTTTATCCTTGACAGAGACAGTGGGAGAAAAATTTGAGCTTGAAGAGAAAGTCTCTAAACAGCAACGAGCCATTGTGCCTATAGAACCTATTTAAGCCAGTACACGTAGTACCTCCTCCACCTCGAAAATATAGTAGGATCTCCCGTCCGTCTGAAAGGTACTTAGGTATGCTTACAGAGGATGTAGAGGAAGTGTTTCTCATGAGAGATAGGGATCAAGGTAAGGATCTTAAAACCTACAACGAGGCGATGTTAGACATCAATTCCGAGAGATGGCTGGAAGCGATGAAGTTAGTGATGGACTCCATACATTCCAGCCAAATCTGGATCTTAGTGGATCCACCAGAAGGTATAGTACCTATTGGGTGTAAATGGATCTACAAGAGAACATTAAGTTTGGATGGCTAGGTAGAGACCTATAAAGCAAGGCTAGTGGCGAAAGGTTATAGTCAGTGCGAAGGCACTGATTATAAGGATACTTTTCACCTGTAGCATTGCAAAAGTCCATTCGAATATTGCTTGCTGTTGCAGCATATCATGATACGATGATGGTGATCACAAGGTCTGTAAGCTGCAAAGGTTCATCTATGGACAAAAACAAGTATCTCGGAGTTGGAACACTCGTTTCAACGATATAATCAAATCGTTTGATTTCATCAAGAACGAAGAGGAACCATGTGTCTATAAGAAAGTTAGTGGGAGGACTATTGCATTCTTCGTATTGTACGTGGATGATATCCTTCAAATTGGCAATGATATTTTCATGCTAACTTAGGTCAAGTTTTGGTTGTGTAAGGAATTCTCCATGATAGACCTTGGGAAAGCATCCTATATTTTAAATTAAGGTCTATAAAGATAGATCTAAGAGGATGCTTGTCCTATCACAGCATATGTACATAGAGGGAGTGCTGAAGAGGTTCGGCATGAAAGACCTCTAAAAGGGGATTATTACCCCTTAGGCATGGGATAAATCACTCCAAGAAGATGTGCCCCAACACATATGAAGAGATTCAACGGATGAGCAAGATCCCTTATGCTTCGGCTATAGGGAGCCTCACATATACCATGCAATATACGTGATTTGATATAGTACATGCTGTGAGTGTCACGAGCATATATCAGTCAAATCCAGGCAAGAAGTGCAAGATAGCTATGAAGAACAGTCTTAAGTACTTGAGAAGAACTAAGGACATGTTCTTGGTCATTGGGAGAAGATCAGAGTTGAAGGTAGAAGGATGCACACATATTGATGATAGAAAGTCTACATCAGAATATATGCAATGGTAGTTCAATAAATTGGAAGAGTTCCAAACAACCGATCATTATAGATTCTACCTTAGAAGCTGAATGTTAAGCCGTCTCTAAGGGTGCAGTGGAAATCTTTTGGTTTAAGAAGTTCATTGCAGAGTTAGGTGTAATGTCATCAGATGTCATAACACTCTACTGCGATAACAAAGGCACCATAGCACTAGCTAAGGAGCCAAAGGTCTCACCAGAAAACGAAGCACATAGAGCGGCAATTTAACCTAATAAGCGACTACCTCGAAACGAAATAAGTAGAGGATCAGGGAGTAGACTCCACAGAAAATGTGGCGGACCCATTCACTAAGCAGCTAAGTCGGCAGAAAACTGAAGCGCATCTTGAGAAGATGGGGCTTAGGTTTATGGCTGATTGGCTTTAGTGCAAGTGGGAGATTGTTAGAAGTATGCCCTAGAAGCCAATCTGGCTAACACATTATTAATTCTGGGACATAATTTTGTACTTGACTTTATTATTATTGATTAATAAATGGGCATTCTTTTCATTCATATTGTTTATGTGTCTATGAATCGTCCAAGGAATTAATAAGATGATGATACATATTCTCAAGAGTTGAGAATTTGAGCCATGTATCATTGGTGATTAATTTCTAAATGCTCCTGATCAATGGATCATCACGAGGACGGTGATCGATCTGATCAGTGCACACATCGCTTTCCTTATGGATGGACGAGACTCGAGTCCACAGTGTAGGGACACTGAAGTGATAGTGCAGGTGCTTGTTAGAGAACAAGGGTACTGAGCGTGACCAACACAAGAAGTCACTTGGATGTCTATCCACTCGTCAGTGACTTGCTTGATGTTGCAGTAGTGTGACTGGTCCTTTGACCTGCGGTGCTTTAGCTACTCACAGTAAGGTTATTGTAGTTTGACTACACGTATACATGGTCTCTAGTCATATGGGTCCTTGTAGTGTAGATTGGCTGCAGTAAGTTCACTGTAGGAGTAGAGTATGCACTTACATGGAATCTATCGACCTTGATAGAAGAGGAGTGATCCTATGTGATTTGTTAGACTGAGTTCTAAGACCTTGGCCAGGGCAGTAATATAAAGTGGAGAAAGAGTTTTCCACTATCGAACTCGAGTCGAATAAATATTGACATATGACAGACGAAGGGGTTTGACGAGTTATCCATGACCTCCGTCCTGTAGGGATCCACGATAGTAGGACTGTATCACACGATAACTGCACCTAGAGGTTCATCATTCTATTCTACTGGGTAGCCACTACATGCTGCTAGGTGTCACTGGTGGATGGTGGGACTTACAGGGATTATCTCGATGATCGATAAACCCTAAAGAGTAGAGTTGGAATCGTTCCAATCCATTGAAAGGAGTTTTCAATGATATTGTGATAGAGATCATAATATATCTCACTACCAGTCAGAGTAGAACCTATGGGGTCACACACACTAGAAGTAATGACCGATCCGATGGTTGAATCGTGATTAGGAACACAAGTAATCAATTTGATTGATAATAAGTTGAAGAAGGAACAAAGGGAATTGATTAATTGGACTTAAAACAAGAGTCCTACTTGGAGTAGGATTCATAGAGTCCTAATTGGATTAGGACTAGAAATCCTACTTGGACTGGGATTCCTACTTGGACTGGAAATCCTATTTGGAGTAGGACTAGGAGTCCTACTTGGAGTAGGATTCATAGAGTCCTAATTAGATTAGGACAGGAATCCTACTTGGACTGGGATTCCTACTTGGACTGGAAATCCTATTAGGAGTAGGACTAGGATTCCTACTTGGAGTAGGATTCCTATAATCCTAATTAGATTAGGAGTTTTGAATTAAATTTGGATTCCTACTTGGAGTAGAATTCCTAGAGTCCTAATAGGATTAGGACTTTGAATTCAAATTAGAGTCCTAATTGGATTAGGACTAGAATTAAACAAGTCCAAATTGGATTAGGATTTCTTAAGTCCCAATTAATTATTAATCCAATGAATCAAGATGGCTCCTAATTAGATTAGGATTGAAGAGTTCAATTGAGTCATGGTTCATTCAAGTTCTAATTGGATTAGGACTAGCATAGATTGAACCCAATTGATTCATGATTTGGACTAAACCAAATAGGAGCCCTAGATGCTATTTAAGAGGAGGCTTGGGGGCTGACCTAATTCATATGTGAAGCCCTCCTTCTCTCCATCACGTGGCCACCCTCCTCTCCTCTCTTTTCAGCCACCAACAACAAAGGGAAGAAAAGGATCTTGGTGGCCTCCTTCTTCCTCCACCGTTTGGTTCCAACGCAAGGAAGAAAAAGAAGGCTGCAGGGCTTCGTTCCTCTTCTTCTCTTCATCCTTCTTCTTCCTCCTTCCAAGCACAATCAAGGATTGATTGAAAGGGAGGATATCAGCCATCAAAGTTATCTCTGCAAGGGAGCTAGCACCCCGGGGAGATAGAAAGCTTGGATCGATTTTCTGCTTCGTGTGGATACCCGTAGAGGCCGGGCACTTGAACGGCTTCAAGCGAACCTTCATCCTAAACCACGATCATCAGTTTGCGGTGATCATCTACCCGCACAAAGGTGAAGATCTGATCTTCCTAATTGTTTAAAAAGTTTTAATCCTAATCCATCTACGAACGGTTTTTGAAATAACGTTCATGAGATGAACGTATGACCCCGTGCATGCCTCTTCCGCTGCAATTTTCTGCGGCATGGGCGGGTTTCCAACAAAAAGGACCTCCACGCCTAGGGTATGAAATATGCTTCTTGGGTTTTCAAAATGTTGCCCAAGGAGACAACCCAAGAGGGGGGGTGAATTGGGTTTTAATTAAATATGACCAATTAAAAGTATAATGAATAATTAACTAAATCTATTGCAAGCAAATTAGTTAGTTTACTAGATGCAGTGAGTGAAGAGAGAGAAAGAGACAACAGCCAATACAAACACAGATAAGTTTATAGTGGTTCGGAGCCAACTCTTGCTCCTACATCCACTCCCCAAGCCGCACTTGGGTGTTCACTATAATCCCTAGGATTACAGTCGGTTATTTTACAAGCTCACAACCCAATTTGTTGTTTTCATGAGATTACAACAAACTCAGTCGGTTTTCACAGGCTCACCGACTAGAACCACCCAATTGTTTTTCCGGGTTCGCAATCAAACCCAGTTGATTTTTCCCGGTTCACCAACCACAACCTTACACTGTTGGTTTTATATTTAGCTCACCAACAAACCTTACAACCCTTGATTCAATCCTCTGATTCAATCAAGTAAGAAAAATAAAGTTTGGGAGTTCACAAAGAATGCTTCTAAAAAGCAGATGTGAGAACAATATAAGCAAAGTAAAGTAAGAAGCCCTCAAACAAATTTTAGATAGAAAAGTAGGAGCTTCTCAATTTCTGAGTTTCCTCTTGAAAGCACTGAAGATTGGAGGACAGTAGTAGAGCCTTGAATGCGAAGGAAGTACTTCTCGGATTGAGTTAAATGCACATCTTCCTTCTTTTGCTTGTATTTACTCTTAACAAGCTCTTGGTAGTTGAAATGCTTTAATGCTCAGATAGAATAGCTCTCTTGTTGTCTACTACTATTCACTCTGGCTATTTAAGTGGTTCCATTCGAAAACTAGCCATTAGAGAGTGATTTGGAGCCGTTCTGTCCCGTCTGCACATCCTGACAATGTATCCGTTGGGATCGGAGTCGACTCGTGCGATCTAGAGTCGACTCGGCTGTTGCTGGAGTCGACTCATGCTTTACTGGAGACGACTCGCCCGTTGTACAGGATTTGAATTAAAGTGCTTGTCCCGTCCTGGAGTCGACTCGGACCAAACCTCGAGTCGACTCGCCAACATCTGGAGATGACTCAGGCACTTAGGAGTCGGCTCGTTCTCAGAGTTCCAGAAACCCATCTTTCTGTTTTTCTTCCTCGAGTCGACTCGGGTTTTCTTGGAGTCGACTCGGCTGTCTTGAGAGGCGACTCGAGATCTTCAGGAGACGACTCGTTCTCAGAGTCCGAAAAACCGATTCTTTGTCTATTGAACTGATCTAACTCGGAGTCGACTCGCGCTTTGTTGGAGTCGACTTGGCTGACTTGGGGGTCGACTCTGGAACTCTTGGAGTCGACTCGTTCATAGGGTTTCTGAGATTGGTTCTCTGCCTTTCAAACTGCTTTCCTCTGGGAGTCGACTCGGACATAACTAGGAGTCGACTCGCCAAACGTCGGAGTCGACTCGGTAACAGGGTCTAAAATCCATCGTTCTGTGTTTCCGTCTGTTACCCTTTGGAGTCGACTCAGAACCGTCGAGAGTCGACTCGGTAAGCATCGGAGTTGATTCAGCAAGCATCGGATTCGACTCGAAACCTTTTGGAGTCGACTCGCTGACAGAATCTGAAACTCTTCTTTCTGTCTTTCTATCTGTTCTCAGTCGGAGTCGACTCGTAGAGTACCGAAGTCGACTCGAGCTGGTGCCAGAACCTTTAAACCACTCGGAGTTGACTCGTAATCTTCCGGAGTCGACTCGGGATGCAGACTTTGGTTCAAATTGAGTCCAATAATTATCCAAATTACTTTGAACCAGAGCTTAAGGCACTTAACTAGAAATTCACACATATTTGTCTGAAACACTAGATTGAATTCATTAGTACAACATAAAATATACTCAAATGCTTTGAGCTCATCAAAATCAAATAGGAGTTTACTCAATCACTCCACAATCTTTCCTTTTTTGATGATGACAAAACATTGAGTATTTGTAAAGTGAATTGCTCAATCAAGAAGTGAATTGTAGTATGGTTTCAAAATGAATTCAAATGTCTAGTCATTTAGTGTATCCAAAATTGAAAGGTATGAGTCAGCATACTTGAAATTAAAGCTCCCCCTTTTATTTGAAATTATATAAGCCTTCAAAAACATACATTCAATTGTTTGGCTTATATTCTTTTAATTAGTTTGTTTTCTTAGAATTTCAGATTCTCCCCTCAATATTTGCATTCTATTTTGTTTGAACTTTGTTCAAATTTTTTTTAAAATTTCTTTTAATTAGAGAAGAAAAAATCTGACAATTTGTTCTTTAATATGATTCAACTAATCTCCGAATATTTCTTGAATAGATTCTGGAGATTACTCCTTGAGAAGTCCCAACAGAGGAATAATGAACCTCGATGTATCGAATCCACTAAGAACAAATCACATTTGGTTTTCTTTTGCTTAAAAATGTTCTTGTTTAGTGATTCCCTTAACATTCAATATATCATATAGTGATTTTCTTTACATTCAATGTATCATATTTTCTCCCCCTTTTTGTCATCATAGCAAAAAGGTGAAGTATCAAAGAATCAATGTAGAGGCACATAACACACAAAGTCATAACACAAAAGGCACAATGTTCAATTTTTTAGAAAATGACTTTAGTTCATTGATTACAAAATTTGAGTACATTGATTGAAAGTCCAAAAAGACTTTAAATGATAACATAAAAATACAAATCTAAGGACGTCTAGTAGAAGAAGATGACGCGCCCATAATCCGCCGCTGAGCTTACAAAACCAAGCTCATTCCTTCAGAGACATTCCCTAGTTGTGTAATAATCTCTGAAGTCGTCCTAGCTTGTGTCTGGATCAGTTGGGTCACACTTTCATTGATTGTATCAAGCTTATCTATCAATACATTTGCAAGCCTTTCTGCACCTTGATTTTGCCTTAGCAGCTCTGATCTAATAGTATCTTGCATTTGCTTCGTGTCTTCCTTAATAGCTGTGAGGCTCAAGTACTGACCCTGAACTAGACTCCTCAGACTTGACAGCTCCTCCTTGACTTCAGCTACCATCATGGATACTGTTGCTGTGGAGGGAGTGAGGTCAGTGGAGGGTGCACTGGAGGTACCTCTGAGTTCCCTCACTATGTCATCCCTCAACTCTCGGAGTTGCTCAGGACTAATCCGGATCTCTAGTGGCTGCTGAGGTGGTGGCACTGTGGAAGGTCCAGCAGAGGTCGAGGGCTCGGCAGTGAATGAGGGACCAGCTGTGGATGGAAAGGTGGAAGGATCTGTGGAGTAGTCCTGATCATGGTCAGAGATAGGTGAGTGATGAGTAGTAGGATCAGATGGTATGGATGTGAATGACTTCCTAACCCAAGCACCCTCCACCTTATGGAAACCCATCCGGTAGAGAGTCCCCTCACCCATATGATCTGTATATCTGAGTGAGCGAGAGGGTTCCTCCTCAGGGATAAGAACTTCTAACTCCCTAAAGATGAGTGTGAAGAGCATGCCGTAGGGGAGACTCAACCTAGGCTTATCAGGGGTTCACAAATGTAGCTGTAGATAAGTTTTGAAAAGTTGAGGGAATGTCATGTAGAATGTAGAACATCAAGGCTAGGTCTTTTTCATAAAATCAAACCTACCGGTCTTAGGGAAGAGAGTCCTAGAAATGATACTCAGGAGGAGTCGCATTTCAGCTGAAAGCTGATTTGCAAACACCTCCTCTATCGGGGATTGAGGTGGTCTCCCTAGGATGGCCGTAAGGGCCTCAGTCCTATCAGTGGGATGTGTGGGAGCGATCCCCTCTCGGGAGAGGTGGAGGACTCGAGCAATGAGATCCTCCAAAATAGAAATAGGGACATTTGTTGTAGTTCCTTGAATACCATCGCCACCCCGTGTGACGGTCCCATAGAATTTTCTAACTAGCCCTGGGTATGTAGGGAGGTCAAGGGAACAAAAGTAATCTAGGCCTTGGGCTCTAAAGTGATGCCCTAATGTGAACCCTTCTCGGAAGAGGAAGTCGAAGTTGACCTTCCTTCCGGTGGAGACAACCCTCCCGGCGCATGGATGTGAGGAAATCGATCTAGGCGGAGAAGGAACCGGAGGTGGTGGCCTCACGGGTTCGTTCCACGCCTTGGACCATCTCTCGGCACCGCTCGCTGTAAGAGGTCTCTTCCGGCTCGGGACGACGACTTTTCTAGGCATTTTTGACCTAATCACGGAAGGAAAGACGGAAAAAGGGAGGAAACACTGGGGAAAGGACGAAGAAAGGGGTCGGAGACGAGGTAGGAGACGACTCTAGGGTTTTTGAACGGTGGCGGCCGAAAAAAAAGTTTGGAAAAAATTATTTCGATTAGGGTTAAAAGATGGATTCCCGACCTCGAGTCGACTCCAATAAAGAGCAAGTCGACTCGACCTCGAGTCGACTCCTGAATATGCGCGAGTCGACTCGCCCACGAGTCGACTCTTAAATTCATTCGAGTTGACTCGGACTCTGGCACATAACCAAAATCTCAGTTAATTCTGTGCCAAAAGAGAGAGATATGAAAATCTTTAGAACTTAAGGAATGATTTGATGATCACAGATGTGAAATCCTATATCCAACATAAGCTAATCATCAAAATCAATGAATTAGAGAAGAGTATCACAGGAATGGATTAATCACTCCTAACCCTCTTCTAAGAATACAAAATCGATCTTCACTCAAGGATTTTGTGAAGATATCAGCAAGTTGATCTTCAGTACAAACAAATTTAAGCATCACATCACCATTTAACATATGATCTCTTATGAAGTGATGTCTTATCTCAATATGTTTAATTCTTGAGTGCTGAATTGGATTTTTAGTTAGATTTATGGCACTTGTATTATCACAATTTATGAAAATCTTATCTTATTTAATGTCATAATCTTCAAGTTGTTGCTTGATCCATAAAATTTGAGCAAAACAACTTCCGACAGCAACATATTCGGCTTCTGCCGTAGATAGTGCAACCGAGTTTTGTTTCTTGCTAAACCATGAAATTAAGTTCTCTCCTAAAAATTGACATGACCCGCTGGTGCTTTTTCTAACAAGTTTACAACCAGCGAAGTCGGAATCAGTGTACCCTATTAAGTTTATGCTTGATTCTTTAGAGTACCATAAATCTATATCTTTTGTTCCTATTAGATATTTAAAAATTCTCTTAACTGCAGTTAGGTGTGATTCCTTAGGATTAGATTGATACCTAGCACACATACATACACTAAACATGATATCAGGTCTACTTGCTGTAAGATATAATAATGATCCGATCATACCTCTATACAGCTTTTGATCTACTGACTTACCTGATTCATCTTTGTCTAGTTTGCATGATGAGCTCATGGGAGTGCCAATTGACTTGTTTCCATCTATATCAAATTTCTTTAGCATTTCCTTGATGTACTTAGCTTGATTGATGAAAATTTCTTCCTTAGATTGTTTGATTTGAAGTCCGAGGAAGTAGTTCAATTCTTCCATCATGCTCATCTCAAATTCACTCTGCATTAATTCAGCAAATTCTTCGCAAAGACGATTGTTAGTAGCACCGAAAATAATATCATCTACATAAATCTGCACTACTAGCATATCTTTGTTTTTCTTTTTCAAAAACAGGATTGTGTCTACATCCCTCTAGAAAATTCATGGTCTAATAAAAATTTGCTAAGTCTTTCATACCATGCTCTAGGGGCTTGTTTTAGACCATAAAGTGCTTTATTTAATTTGTAAACATGGTTGGGGTATTGATGATTTTCAAAACTAGGAGGTTGTTCTACATAAACCTCCTCATTAATATACCCATTCAAGAAAGCACTTTTTACATCCATTTAAAATAATTTAAAATCTTTAAAACATGCAAATGCTAGTAACAATCTAATTGCCTCAAGTCTAGCCACAGGAGCAAAGGTCTCATCAAAGTCTATACCTTCTTCTTGATTATAGTCCTTTGCTACTAGTCTAGCCTTGTTCCTAACCACAACTCCATTTTCATCAAGTTTATTTTTGTATACCCATTTAGTTCCAATTATTGAGTATTCAGAGGATCTTTCAACTAAGTTCCATACTTTATTTCTTGTAAATTGGTTAAGTTCCTCTTGCATAGCATTTATCCAATTTACATCACTTTCAGCTTCTTTAATGTTTTTAGGTTCTAAATGTGAAACAAATGTAAGATAATTATTTAAGTTTCTAAGAGAGGCTTTAGTTCTAACAGGTTGAGATGGATCATCTAAGATTAACTCTTTAGGATGACCGTGAGCATACCTCCAAACCTTTGTAAGCCCATGTTCAGCAATTACCTCTTGGCTTGTTGAAGTCTCATCAATTTGCTTCGGTTCATCCTCTTGTAAGGTCATGTCATCCATCTTTTTCTTCAAGTATCCCTGCATCATCATCAAAAGCTACTCTCTTGCTAGAGAAAGCATCATTAGTCTCATCAAAAACAACATGAATAGACTCTTAAATAATAAGAGTTCTTTTGTTGAAAACTCTATATGCCCTACTTGATGTAGAGTATCCCAAAAAGATACCTTCATCAGATTTGGAATCAAATTTTCCTAGGTTATCTTTGCCATTATTATGAATAAAACATCTACAACCAAAAACATGAAAATAGTTTACTTTGGGCTTTCTATCTCTCCAAAGTTCATAAGGTATTTTCGTTATAATTCGTCTCAATAAAACTCTGTTTAGTATATAACACAATGTGTTAATAGCCTCACCCCAAAAATACTTTGGAAGATCACTTTCACATAATATGGTCCTAGCCATTTTTTCTAGGGTTCTATTCTTTCTTTCCACTACTCCATTTTGTTGTGGAGTCCTAGGTGCAGGAAAATTATGAGTTATCCCCTTTTTACTATAAATTTTTTCAAATAGATGATTTTCAAATTCCGTTCCATGATCACTCCTAATAGTTATAACTGAAGCATTTCTTACGTTAGTTACTTCCTTATGGAATTTCTTAAATACTGAAAATGCTTCATCTTTATGAGCTAAAAACATGACCCATGTGTATCTAGAAAAATCATCTACTATGACAAGACCATACTTATTTCCACCAAGGCTTGTGGTCCTAGTTGGTCCAAAAAGATCCATGTGAAGTAGCTCAAGGGGTCTAGTAGTAGAGACATAATTTATAGATTTAAAGAAACTTCTAGATTGTTTACCAAATTGACACGCTCTCCAAATTTTATTTTTCTCAAATTTTAGCTTTGGCAAACCAATCACAAAATCTCTTTTAATTAATTTAGATAGTGTATCCATACTTGCATGACCTAATTTACGGTGCCATAACCAACTTGCGTCATTGACCTTAGTATCACTAGCTACTAAGCAATGGCTATTTTTGGTAAGATCTTCAAGATCTACTACATAAACATTGCCACATCTTAGTCCTTTGAACACTGAGCTATTGTCAATAGAGTTGGTTATGATGCATAAAGATGGCTTAAACAGAACATCAAAACCTCTATCACATAATTGACTAATGCTAAGTAAGTTATGCTTAAGACCATCTACAAATCGAACATTATCAACAAAGGTTGAAGGTATGATTTGTATTTTACCGATACTGTGGAGTGATTGATTATAACCCTATTTGATTTTGATGAGCTCAAAGCATTTGAGTATATCTTATGTTATACTAATTGTTACGGGGGAACTTAGCCACCATGCCCCACGTGACCGGCACGCGCGCCCAGGAAGACTACGGCAGCCCCTTGATCCAGCAATCCGACCTCGGGTCGGATATCTTCGGCTCCGCAGCCCGACCCCGAGTCGGCTGCCCCTTGATCCAGCAATCCGACCTCGGGTCGGATATCTTCGGCTCCGCGGCCCGACCCCGAGTCGGCTGCCCCTTGATCCAGCAATCCGACCCCGAGTCGGCAATCTCTCGACAACAACAGACTGTTCCTCTGAGGCACGCCGCGGCCCCCTGCTCCACTACTCCCTGCAACGGCCGTATCCGGCGCTGCCCCACGATCCCCTGTAACAGCCGTACAAAGCGGAGCTCCACTATGCCCTGCCATGGCTGTACCCAGCGCTGCCCCACGACGCCCTGTAACGGCCATGTCAGTGGCAGCCCCATCGGGCCACACGATGACGAATCCCCGGAAAAACCCCCCAGCCTGATATATATGAGGCTGGGGGGGGAAGGGGGAGGGTAAGATATATCTTCCAGAGTATCATCTCACCTGCTACCTTCTCCTTCTCCTTCGATCTCCTCTGACTTGATCGTCGGAGGGCCCCCACTACCCCAGTGGTGGTGCGAGGCTTGCTTGCAGGTTTCACGGCGGAGGGCGGAGCGCAACCAAAGCAACTCAAAGGGAACCCCGTTCACACCGCTGTGCCAATCGTTCTCGGTTTGGACCTCCAGCAACAGTTGGCGCTAGAGGAAGGGCCCGGATCTCAGAGCGATCGTAATGGCACGGCGAGGTGGTCGTGGAGCTTCCAATGCTTCCGGTCGCGGGGCCTCTCGCGCCACTGGCCGGGAGGCCGCTGCATCCCCAACACGCTCTCAGCAACACTCCACCGTCCCACCGCCCGTTCAGATGGTCGAAGCCGCCCAGTTCGACCAGCTAACCCAGCAGGTTCGCACCCTCGCGGAGGCGGTGCAAAATCTGCAGGGTGCGATGTCCCGGGCGCCGCAACAGGCTCAGGAGCCGCCGCTGCCTGAGCGTTCGCCTGTCCTCCTCAACCCGCGTTCCTTCCTCTCCCATGGGGAGGAGCGCCGGCGCGAGGAGGATTCTCGAGCACGCTCCATTCTGCCGGGACCTTCCCACCGGAGCTGCGCGGGGTACGAGAGGCGGGCCCGGGCGCGTTCCCAGACCCCCCAGTCCTCGAGGAACCCGCGCTCCAGTCGGTCCCCCTCTCGCCGCTCCTTGTCTCCCACCCACCGGTCGCATTCCCTGGACCGGCGGGTGGACGATCTCCACCGACAACTCCAGGTCCTGAAGGGCCATTCCAAAGATCCCTTCGCCGACTTAGAGATCTCCTCCCAGCCGGTGCTCACCTCGAGGATCCTGCGGACCCTGAATCCGCCGGGGTTCAAAATGCCGGCGATCGAGCCCTATGACGGGGCGGCGGACCCGCGGGATCACGTCGAGAGTTTCAGAACCCTTATGCTCCGACACGGAGCATCAGATCCCCTTCTCTGCAAGGCTTTCCCGGCAACCCTCCGTGGCCCGGCGAGGGCATGGTTCGCCGGGCTGGAGGCTGACTCAATCCGGTCCTTCGACCAGTTCACTCGCCTCTTCATCACTCATTTCGCCGTCAGTAGCCGGCGGCGACTGGTCTCCGACTCCCTCTTTGATGTCCGGCAAAACGAGGGAGAAAGCCTGCGGGATTATCTTACCCGCTTCAACAGGGCTACGCTGGAGGTCCGGAACCTGAGTCAGGAGGTAGCTCTTTCAGCCCTGAAGCGTGGCTTCCGGAAGGGCAGACTCACCTTCTCCCTGGACAAACGCCTGCCGCGGAGCTTCCCAGAGCTGTTGTCCCGGGCGAACCAGTATGCGGACGCCGAGGAGGCGGCCGCCCACCGGAGCAAGGAGGCCGCCGAGATCCCACAAAAGCTTGGGAAGAAAAGGCGGAAAGAGGCACGCCAGAGGAGGAGCCCGACGCCCCAGCGTCGGCGCAGAAGCCTGTCGCCGGCGAAGAACCACGGCGCCCCACGCCCTCGTTCTCCGCCCCGACGTTTCAACCGGTACACCCCTCTCCTGACTCCCCGGGCCCAGATCCTTATGGAGATCAAGGGGCGGGAGGACCTCCCGGCCCCGAGACAGATACGAAGGATCCCTGGAAAGAGGCCCTCCCGGGCATACTGTGAGTACCACCGAGACCACGGCCACGACACAGAGGACTGCTTCCAGCTTCGGGACGAGATCGAGGCTCTTATCCGTCGGGGGCGTCTCGGTCGATATGTGAGCGACCGACGTCCCCCCGCAGACCCGCGTCCGGCCGACCCGGCTCCTTCGGAGCCTCGGGAGCAGAATCGACCCGTTGCGGGCGTGATCTACACTATCACTGGGGGCTGCTCTCGGCCCGTGAGGAACGCAGGGGGCTCGACGGAAGCGTCAGGGACGGCCGTCGTAAAGAGGCAGAGGGTCGGCAATGTAATCACCTTTTCTGATGAGGATGTAAAGGGGGTTCAGACTCCCCACGATGACGCCATGGTGATCTCCCTCACTATGGCAAACTATGATGTAAGGCGTGTTCTTGTGGATAGTGGAAGCTCAGCTGATATTTTGTTTTACGAGGCCTTCCAAAAGATGAGCTTGTCCAGACAGCTGTTGCACAAAATGTCCACCCCCCTCGTAGGATTCACCGGTGACGCTGTCCCGGCGGAAGGTGTCGTTGAGCTGCCTGTGACTGCGGGCGTCGCACCCGCAGAAGCCACGGTGCGACTCGGGTTCTTGGTCGTCCGTGTTCCCTTGGCCTACAACGCTATCCTCGGGCGACCCGGGCTGAACGCCCTTCGCGCGGTGGTCTCCACGTACCACTTGCTCATGCGGTTCCCCACGGCGGTCGGGATCGGAGAGGTCCGAGGTGACCAACCGACCGCACGGCAATGTTTTCTAGCAACCCTCAAAGGGAAGAAGCCCGTGGAAGCCCTAAGCGTCGAGTCCCTTGATGCCAGAGACGAGGTGGCCTTGCGGCAGGGGGAGCCGGCCGAGGGTGTGGTCGAAGTCCCCCTCGAGGAAGGCTGCCCCGACCGGGCAGTCCGGGTCGGCGCCAATCTCGACCCGGGAGCTCGGGCCCGGTTGGTGGAATTCCTCCGAGCCAATACCGATGTATTTGCCTGGTCGGCGGCCGATGTACCTGGAATCGACCCGGAGGTCATTTCTCACGCCCTCAACGTCGACCCAACCCACCGACCAATAAAGCAGAAGAAGAGACACTGTGCCCCGGATTGGATCCGGGTGGTCGACCAGGAGGTAGACAAGCTCTTGGAGGCAGGATTCATAAGGGAGGTAAGCTACCCCGAGTGGCTGGCAAATGTTGTACTTGTCCGGAAGGCGAGCGGGAAGTGGAGGATGTGCGTCGACTATACCGACCTGAACAAGGCGTGCCCTAAGGATAGCTTTCCGCTTCCGCGAATAGACCAACTGGTCGACGCGACTTCCGGGTATCAGCTGCTGTCTTTCATGGACGCCTTCTCCGGTTACAACCAGATAATGATGGCCCCACAGGACGAGGAGAAAACTGCCTTTATAACAGACCGAGGGCTGTACTGCTACAAGGTAATGCCCTTCGGTCTGAAGAATGCTGGCGCCACTTACCAGCGCCTCGTCAATAAAATCTTCAAAGAGCAAATCGGCCGGAACATGGAGGTGTACGTGGACGATATGCTGGTGAAGAGCCGCCATGCAGACCAGCACATCGCGGATTTGGAGGAGACTTTCACCACCTTGCGGAAGTTTCGCATGAAGCTGAATCCAGCGAAGTGCGCCTTCGGCGCTTCGGCCGGGAGGTTCCTCGGTTTCATTGTCAACCAGCGGGGTATCGAAGCCAACCCGGACAAAATCAAGGCCATCCAAGGTATGTCCCCTCCGACCAAAGTAAAGGAGGTTCAGGAGCTCGCTGGAAGGGTCGCCGCGCTTGGACGATTTGTGGCAAAATCGGCCGAACGCTGCCAACCATTCTTCAAGGTGTTAAAACGCCCGAAAGACTTCCTCTGGACGGCCGAATGTCAAGCAGCATTCGACCAGCTCAAGGAATACCTGGCGTCTCCTCCCCTACTGTCCAAGCCGCAAGAAGGGGAGATGCTCTACCTCTATCTGGCGGTCTCCCTAACCGCGGTCAGTGCGGTGCTGGTTCGGAAAGAGGCAAAGCTCCAGAAGCCTGTGTACTACATCAGCCGGGTCCTACGGGATGCCGAGACGCGGTACACGAAGGCTGAAAAGATCGCCTTCGCGCTGCTGACCGCGACCAGGAGGCTTCGCCCCTATTTCCAGGCTCATTCGGTCACCCTCTTAACCGATCAACCACTACGGCAGATCCTCAGCAACCCCGAGAATGTGGGACGACTGGTGAAGTGGGCAGTAGAACTCGGTGAGTTCGACATCCGCTACCAGCCTCGACCCGCCATCAAGGCCCAGGTGCTCGCGGACTTCCTCGCTGAGTGCACGGTGCAGGAGGCGGAACCTAGACCGCCGGAAACGCCCAGCCTCGACCTCCCGATCTGGACGCTTCACATCGATGGGTCGTCGAACCCCGAGGGTGGAGGGGCCGGGCTGGTCCTTACCAGTCCTGATGGAGTGATAGCCGAGTATGCCTTGAGGTTTGGATTTCCAGTGACCAACAACGAGGCGGAGTACGAGGCCCTAGTCACGTGACTCAAACTCACCAGGGAGCTCGGCATTCGGCGTTTGAAGGTCTTCACAGACTCCCAGCTGGTGGTCGGGCAGGTTCGTGGGGAGTTCGAGGCCCGGAGCCCGACCATGCAGAACTACGTCCGGAAGGTGCAAGCACTCATTTTCGACCTCGACAGTGTCGACATCCAGCAGGTCCCCAGAAGCGAAAATGCCAGGGCCGACAGGTTGTCCCGCTTGGTGGGCACAGAGGCGCACAACTTGTCGAGGGCAATCTACCTGCAGACCCTGGATGCCCCGAGCATCGGCGAGGCTGGAGCGGTGATGGCGATTGATCCGGAGCCGTCTTGGATGGACCCGCTCGTCGCCTACCTCGCCGAAGGGATCCTCCCTGAAGACGAAGATCAAGCTCGGCGACTTGTCAAGAAGTCCGCCCACTACGTACTCTATGAAGGGAGGCTGTATCGGACCTCGTTCACCGCCCCCCTCTTAAGGTGCCTCCGCCCCTCGGAGGCGGCCTACGTCCTCGGCGAAGTCCATGAGGGCGTCTGCGGATCGCACTTGGGGGCTAGGTCCTTAGCGCACAAGATCATGAGGCAAGGCTATTATTGGCCTACCTTGTTGGAGGACTCGAAGGATCACGTACGGAAATGCGACGCCTGCCAGCGCCACGCCAACGTCCAGAGAGTCCCTTCTGTCCCCTTGGCACCAATCACCGCGCCCTGGCCCTTCGCACAGTGGGGAATGGATATCCTCGGACCATTCCCCGTCGCTTCAGCCCAGCGGAAATTTTTGATTGTTGCAGTCGACTACTTCACCAAGTGGGTGGAGGCAGAGCCGCTGGCCACTATCACGGAGGCGCATGTCCGGAAGTTCGTGAAGAAAAACATCATTGTCCGATTTGGGGTACCTCGGGTCCTCATCTCGGATAATGGTCGACAGTTCGACAACAAGCATTTCCGTGACTTCTGCGAGGAGTTCGGGATCGAGCATCGGTTCACATCTGTGTCGCATCCCCAAACCAACGGTGAGGCCGAGGTCACAAATCGGACAATCCTCCAAGGAATTAAGGCGCGAATCGGTCGGACGGGGTAAGCTTGGGTCGAAGAACTCGAGAATGTCCTTTGGGCGTATCGGACCACGCATCGGACCCCTACCGGGGAGACGCCTTTCAGCCTAACCTATGGCACGGAAGCGGTTATTCCCGTGGAGCTCGGACTCCCCTCGCCCCGGGTGGCCGCGCACCGACCCGAGGCCAATTCGGAGAACTCCGAGGGAACCTGGACCTCTTGGAAGAAGCAAGAGAAATGGCACAGGTTCGGATGGCGATGTATCAGCGGAGGGTGGCCCGATATTATAACTCCAAGGTCCGACCGAAACTTTTCAGAATCGGAGATCTGGTGCTAAGGCGAGCCAAAGCATCTCAACCCGCGGAAGGTGGGAAGCTGGCGCCAAATTGGGAAGGCCCGTATAGGGTTCGCTGGGTAAACCGACCTGGCTCCTACCAGTTGGAGGCCCTAGATGGTCGAGAAATTCCGAGGAGCTGGAATTCCGCTAACCTGCGGGTGTATCACCAGTAGAACGACAAAGCCAGGAAGACAGTTCGAAAAATGTACAATTCTTTTCATTTCAATAATTTCTGGTTACAACGGTGTATTCGTGTGATTACAAAGAATTCCCAGAGGGGAATTGGGGAGTAAAGAAAACAAGGAAGAGGTGGAGACTCCGTGGAGCTGAAGATCTGGGATCCCGAACCCTCCATCCGAAGCAGCTGCAATCCCACCGGGCGTGGGTGCTTCTCCCCGGAGGCGCCATCGACGCCTCACGCAAAAGACGAAGAGCCGGCGCGGACGAAGAAGAAGTGGATGAAGGAGGAGTTCCCGCTGCCTCCAGAGGAACGCCACCTCCAAGGGATATTCCGGTCCTCCCCAGGAGAAGGGGAGGGAAGGAATACAAGGGAGAAGAGCGCGAGGAGGCGCGATCCCGGATGAAGCGTCTGGCGCAGAGCTCAATCGGGAGGCGGGGCTGAAAGGAGGGGGGATGTGATCCTGGATGAAACGCCTAGGGCGGAGTTCCGCCGGGGAGAACCTCCTTGTTGATCCCAGATGAAACGGCTAGTTGGCAGAAGTCGCGAGGGGCGCGCCTCCCGTTCCTCCGGCGGGGGTTTCTCAGCCACACGCCGGAGAGGATGTCCACGATCCATGGCAACCTGAATAGCTCCGGCTTGGCAGGCTCCACCGCGCCTGCACTTATATTTATAGCCAAACTGTGGCCCCCCGGTCGTTCCGATGCGGGTGGCTCCAATAAAGGCGGGCGCACCGAATCCGGAGCCGTTCCAGCTCCCGAGGCGTATCCTCCCACGATCTCCTAAGCGTCGTTCTCCTTAATTGCATTCTTCATGCAGGACACTCCGGGCGGTGTGTATCCCACGGCCCACGTATCTCCGCTCGCGCCCAGGCCGCATCCGCCTCGAAGAACGCGCGTATCGCGGCCGCTTAACTGACACTCCTTGCAAGCAGCAACTGGCGATCCGATTTCCCAGGTAACGCCTCAATTAGCATTTAATACCCTTCTGGTGTTCCCCAGGCGACGCTTGGAGAAGAGGAGAAACACGATCGTAGCTGGCCACGGAGAAATCCCGTCGAGCGGCAAGCGACAGGCGCGTGGCCAACGAGCGGAATTTTTCGAGGCTCGGCCCTCGGATGCCAGGCTAACCCGATGATCATCCCGGGAGCAGACTAGCCTGAAGCCCCGACCGGTCGCCTCGGCTTGCGCCAGCCTTGGCCGACCAACGAGCGGAATTTCCCGAGGCTCGGCCCTCGGATGCCAGGCTAACCCGATGATCATCCCGGGAGCAGACTAGCCTGAAGCCCCGACCGGTCGCCTCGGCTTGCGCCAGCCTTGGCCGACCAACGAGCGGAATTTTCCGAGGCTCGGCCCTCGGATGCCAGGCTAACCCGATGATCATCCCGGGAGCAGACTAGCCTGAAGCCCCGACCGGTCGCCTCGGCTTGCGCCAGCCTTGGCCGACCAACGAGCGGAATTTTCCGAGGCTCGGCCCTCGGATGCCAGGCTAACCCGATGATCATTTCGGGAGTAGACTAGCCTGAAGCCCCGACCGGTCGCCTCGGCTTGCGCCAGCCTTGGCCGACCAACGAGCGGAATTTCCCGAGGCTCGGCCCTCGGATGCCAGGCTAACCCGATGATCATCCCGGGAGCAGACTAGCCTGAAGCCCCGACCGGTCGCCTCGACTTGCGCCAGCCTTGGCCGACCAACGAGCGGAATTCCCCGAGGCTCGGCCCTCGGATGCCAGGCTAACCCGATGATCATCCCGGGAGCAGACTAGCCTGAAGCCCCGACCGGTCGCCTCGGCTTGCGCCAGCCTTGGCCGACCAACGAGCGGAATTTCCCGAGGCTCGGCCCTCGGATGCCAGGCTAACCCGATGATCATCCCGGGAGCAGACTAGCCTGAAGCCCCGACCGGTCACCTCGGCTTGCGCCAGCCTTGGCCGACCAACGAGCGGAATTTCCCGAGGTTCGGCCCTCGGATGCCAGGCTAACCCGATGATCATCCCGGGAGCAGACTAGCCTGAAGCCCCGACCGGTCGCCTCGGCTTGCGCCAGCCTTGGCCGACCGACGAGCGGAATTTTCCGAGGCTCGGCCCTCGGATGCCAGGCTAACCCGATGATCATCCCGGGAGCAGACTAGCCTGAAGCCCCGACCGGTCGCCTCGGCTTGCGCCAGCCTTGGCCGACCAACGAGCGGAATTTTCTGAGGCTTAACACTCGGATGCCTGGCCTAGCGCCGGAAGAATTTTCTGAGGCTTAACCCTCGGATGCCTGGCCTAGCGCCGGAAGAATTTCCTGAGGCCTAACCCTCGGATGCCTGGCCTAGCGCCGGAAGAATTTTCTGAGGCCTAACCCTCGGATGCCTGGCCTAGCGCCGGAAAAATTTCCTGAGGCCTAACCCTCGGATGCCTGGCCTAGCGCCGGAAGAATTTTCTGAGGCCTAACCCTCGGATGCCTGGCCTAGCGCCGGATGAATTTCCTGAGGCCTAACCCTCGGATGCCTGGCCTAGCGCCGGAGGAACTTCAAGAGTCAGGAGTCGGCGAGGCGCTACCGAGAGTTAAAAAGAGGAAGGATGAAAGTGAAATGAGGAAACACTCTGTTTGCATTAACTTTCGTTGCATCAAGACCGAGACCCATACAACATGGCAAAACGCCAACATACAAAGAAAAGAACAAAGAAAAGTACAGAGGGTCAGCTTGGAGGAACCCCTGGGTCGGGAACGGCGAGCACATCCGCAAGGGGTAGGGAGATAGTTGGAGAATCAGCAGGCAATGGCATCGGAGGGGAGTCGAGGAGGGAGACCCCACTCAGGTCAATTTCGGGGTATCTAGCGGACACCCTCGCCAGGCCTTCATCGAAGCCTAAGACAAAGGAGTCGGACCCCGCGTCCGACATGTCACGGATGAACACGGCGGACTGACGATAGGCCTGTACCGCCTGACGCCCGATTTCCGCGCTCTTCTCGGCCAGCGCCGCCTCCGCTCGCTCCGTAATCTGAGCTTTCGCCTCGATGACCTTCGCCACAATCCGGTCGTCCGCCTCGGAGGAGACCCTCAGCAGATCGGCCCGAGCCTCCATGTGCTTTGCCTCGGCAGCAACGCGAGCAGCCTCAGCCTCCTCCAGGCGCGAATGAAGCTCCTGGTTGCTCGCGCGGGACTCCTCCAAGGCCGATTCCAATTCGGCCAGCTTGGCTTCAAGAGATCGGGCTCGGTTGCGGGCGTTGTCGGCTGACTGCTGGGCCTTCTCCCACCTCTCCCGGAAGTCGGCAGCCTTCCGGGACTGCTCTTCGGCCCGCTCCTCCGCCTTCCTGATCTCGCCTTCGGGACCCGAGGCAACCTTGAGTTGCTCCTGAGTCTCCAACAGTTGCCTCTCGAGGGCGGCGAAGCCGAGTACCCGCTCTTCGGCCACCTGGAGCCTCGTCTCGAGGTCCCTGGTCGTCCTCCCCGCCGTAGCCTGGCCTCCCTCCTCTACAGCTTTCAGTCGGCTCTCGGCCCTCGCCAGAAGCCTCGCCTGTTCCTCGTGGCTCTCCTCCAGACGGATCATGTACTGGGCGAGCTAAGAGATAGGAAAAATGAGGGCGTCAGGCGGGGATCAATAGAACCTATAAATGACGAAAGCGGCCAGAAGAACACTCACCGACATGAGACAGACGCAGCTGGCAGCTCCGACGTCAGGGATCCCCATCTGCCGGACCCGCCTACGGTCACTCTCCAGCAGCACCGTCTCGATGAGGTTTCAGGCGCCGGCGAAAGTGAAGGCTGACCCCGACTTCGCCCCGGAGCCGGACGGTGGTTCTGCGGCCTTACCCTTACCCATTGCTTGGGGGAGAGTCATGCTGACCATGCTCGGGGCGGGGGCCGCTCCAGAAATCGACAGGGTCCCGCTCGGCCGGGGCCTCGGCGCGCTCCTTCTCATATCATCCGAAGCCGACCGAGTCGAAGGCCGGGCTGGGGACCGATCGCGTCCGACCCGGCCGTCTCGGGCGCGCCCGGGTGACGCCTCCGGAAAAGCGGTAGTCTCATCACCGGAGGGCTGATACGGCGTCAACTGTCGGTCCGAGCCGGCGGCGTCCCCCTGATTGGTGGGTCCGGACCCGTCTGTCGGCGTCGGAGTCGCCTGCTGGCGGGACTTCTTCGCCGGTGGGACCCCGCTCGGAGGAGTCCGTTTCTTCCTCCGGACCGCTTCCAGTAGGGACGCCCTACTGACAGCCATCGCCTTGTCCGACCGCATGACGTCGTCGATTTCTGTAAAAAGGACGAGATGGTCGGAGACTGAGAAACTGATGGAAAGAAGAAACGAAAGAGGAGAAAAGAGCTAAAAAAGAAGTGGTGGCGGGCTCACGGTCGGCGGGGACCGAGCTCAGACCGACGTTCACCAAGGCATCCTCGGAAATAAGGCGGGCTACCGGGGGAAGCCTGCCCTCGGCAACCAGCCCCCTCAAGACGGCAACGCCATCGGACTCCTCCCTCGACAACCTCGATAAGCCGATCGGGGACTTCATCGGCGTCTCCCAGGTTGTCCCGATTCCCCAAGAGGGATCTACGTCAATGAAAAAGAAACGCTCCTTCCAGCCGTGAATGGAGGAAGGAGCATCCTTGACGAGGCCGCACCCTCGCCGCGCCGCGAAGCACCACCACCCTCTGTTCCGGGGGTGGCCATTCAGGCCGTAGCATTTCCAAAAGACATTCAGGGTAGCGGGAACCTCATGCATGCGGCAGAGAACCTGGAAGGCCGTCAGGGTGCGCCATGAGTTCGGCACCAGTTGCGTCGGCGCCACTCTTAAACCCCGAAGCACCTGCACGACTAAGTCCGAGGGGGGAAAGCGAAACCCGGCCCGAAAGATGTCCTCATTGATGGCGACCTTCCCTGGAGGAGGATGGGACATCCTCTCCTCAGGCCCCAGGAGCGTAATGTTGCAGGCTTCGGGAAGGTGGTACCGGGCCACGAACCTATCTAGGTCTTCAGGGACCAGCTCCGACTGAATGCGGTCCGCCCTTACTTCGTCCATCCCTAATGGCCAGTGAACCTACGGTCAGGACGGGGTCAAGAGGGGGGAAGGGACCGGAACGACTGGAGTACACTAACACGAAAGGAGAAAGTACGGTGAGCCCTAAATTGAAGAGTGGGGCAACTCACCGGAAAGGAAGGAAGAACGGCTCCGAGAGCGTCAAAGGAGGAGCGAACGAACAGTTCGGTGGCAACGGCAGCGGCACAAGGGAGAAACTTGAAGATGCCTGTGAAGAGAAAGGCGGACGGGGGAGGGTCCCCGGTTAAATAGGCAGAAAGGCGGGTGACGCCTCGGTGACGCCAGAGGACGCCTGGCTGCCGAAAATTTGTTCGCGCCCCAAAGGCGAATCGACACCATTAAGGAAGGATGGCCGCCGAAATCCGCAGACCGCCAGATCAGCGACAACTGCCTTATGCCATAAAGAAGGCGGGAAGCTCGGAGCGCGCGCGACTTTCCGAGGGATGGCGGCAATCTCGAAGCATCACTCCCTTCACCCGTTCCCCTCCTGGTTCCAGGCTCGGGAGTGGGGGGCTACTGTTACGGGAAAACTTAGCCACCATGCCCCACGTGACCGGCACGCGCGCCCAGGAAGACTACGGCAGCCCCTTGATCCAGCAATCCAACCTCGGGTCGGATATCTTCGGCTCCGCAGCCCGACCCCGAGTCGGCTGCCCCTTGATCCAGCAATCCGACCTCGGGTCGGATATCTTCGGCTCCGCAGCCCGACCCCGAGTCGGCTGCCCCTTGATCCAGCAATCCGACCCCGAGTCGGCAATCTCTCGACAACAACAGACTGTTCCTCTGAGGCACGCCGCGGCCCCCTGCTCCACTACTCCCTGCAACGGCCGTATCCGGCGCTGCCCCACGATCCCCTGTAACAGCCGTACAAAGCGGAGCTCCACTATGCCCTGCCATGGCCGTACCCAGCGCTGCCCCACGACGCCCTGTAACGGCCATGTCAGTGGCAGCCCCATCGGGCCACACGATGACGAATCCCCGGAAAAACCCCCCAGCCTAATATATATGAGGCTAGGGGGGGAAGGGGGAGGGTAAGATATATCTTCCAGAGTATCATCTCACCTGCTACCTTCTCCTTCTCCTTCGATCTCCTCTGACTTGATCGTCGGAGGGCCCCCACTACCCCAGTGGTGGTGCGAGGCTTGCTTGCAGGTTTCACGGCGGAGGGCGGAGCGCAACCAAAGCAACTCAAAGGGAACCCCGTTCACACCGCTGTGCCAATCGTTCTCGGTTTGGACCTCCAGCAACAAACACTAATATAAGCAGACCAATCATGATGACATGTATTCAATCAGACAAGGACTTTTATCTAATTGTTACTCCCTTTATTTTTGTCGAATATCATAACCCTCAAGTATGATGAACGAGAAAATACTAATTTTCTTAGTGGGGTTGATATCCAAATTCCTTATAAAAGACCTTGTGGGAATCACAACAAGCCCTTATAAGTTCAAAGGTAGGAAACTCTTTCCAATTGTATCCCATGCAATTCCCAACTTTATTCTGTCCTCTAGCACACATATAGTCTTGTGGGAATCACAACAAACTATTGTGTCTAGTTAAGTCAAACCCTTCATTTTTATACAGTCATATTTGAATAATGCTGCCCTTGTGGGAATCACAACAAGGCAACATCTTAAAATATGCCATATGCATCATATGCACCAAGATATTACAATATCAATCCCTAATACTAGCCTTGTGGGAATCACAACAAGCTAGCGTAGATATTGACATAATAATATCTAAGCATGAAGGAAGGACCTTTATAGTGTTATATCAGCAATTAGCTTTTCCATGGAGGTCAATCAAATAGTTGGCCAGGTAAGCAGATGGGAGGCTCTCCTTACTTAGTAAGGTCCTAATTAAATAACCACCTGTAGCCTCTTTCCTAGACACCAACTTAGTCAATTGATTCAGAATGGCTCAGCTTAAAGCAATTAACACTACGACTTAATTATGAATTTAGTGAGGGCTTTCAAATAGTAGTATCTTACTAACATTAAGCTCAACCATAAAGGACAATCAAATAATTGGCCAGGAAAGCAGGTGGGAGGCACCCCTCACTCAGAGAGTGAGGTCCTAATTAAGTAACCACCTGTGGCTTCCTTCCTAGACACCAACTGAGTCGATTATTCCAGAATGGGTCAGCCCAAAGTTTTCATACTACTATATTGGTCTCATTGCACATTCTATAATTTAGTACTAGCAATTATACTGTGCTACAACATGAATATAACACTATCTCATAGCATAAACTAATCATGCATACAAACAACCTAGCTATCTCATAGCATCAAGATAATAGCATGTATTATCATTTGGTTAAACTAATTAAGGGTGGCTCTGATACCACTGTTAGGGTTTCCCAGTGCCCTAGGGCGCAGTGGAAGATACGGGATTATAAAATTTTCTTATAAAACCCATTATATGAAACCTAATAAGCCAAGATCGCCTTAATAGTATAACCAAATAATGTAGAAAATATAATCTTGGTATAGAAGAATACCTATCACGCTATATCCAATATATCTGAAGATGTCCTAAGGTGCCCAAATGTTCACCCTCCGATGTTGATCCACACAGGAATGGGTTCAAGACTCTAGCTCCACCAAAACTTGATTCTAATTGTTCAATCCTTCCAAAGGATTTAATTGGCTGATTTTCCTTCACTTCCTTCTTCCTTTCTACCTCTAAAACATTCACTAGCCTTTTTGTCCTAAAGAAGACCCTCTTGTCTTGGGTTAGGACAAAAGAGAGAGGCTTGTAAGAAAGAAGGGATAAGGGAGAGAGAAGGAGAGGCTTTTTCTTGGATGATCTTTAGAACCCCAAGGCACCTCCTTATTTATAAGAGATGGAGGGATGCATCATAAAGGGATGCATCCCATCCATACACCTCATCATGATGAGGCATGTGCCAAGAGATGCATCCCATCATGATGGGGTGCTAAGGAGAAGGGTGTATCAACTTCTTTCTCACATCTCCCTCTTAAATCATGATGATCTAAGGGCCCAAATGCAGTGAACCAAAGCCAATGGTCCAGATCTAGGTGCCATCTAATGGTCCAGATCAAGACATCATCATCCAGGCTGCCATCCAATGGTCCAGAAGTAAGATGCCATCACCGATGGTCCAGATTCAGGCGCTGAGCAACGGTCCAGATCTTTCATCCAGAGAGCCATCCAGTGGTCCAGATTCAGGCGCTGAGCAACGGTCCAGATCTTTCATCCAGAGAGCCATCCAGTGGTCCAACTTCAGGCGCTAACCAGTGGACCAGATCCTTCATCCAGAAAGCCATCCAATGGTCCAGATGAAGGCGCCAACCAGTGGACCAGATCCTTCATCCAGGAAGCGATCCAATGGTCCAGAAGTGAAGGCCCTATCAAATCCAATCCAATTGGGTTTAACCAACTTAAAGAAAACATTAAACCTAATCAAATCAGGTCTAATTAAAGCCAAATGGGTTTCAACTCTTGGCTAACCCATATTAGGTCATGATCTAATCATATTAGATCAACCAAATCTAAGAATCATATTCGAATTTAATTTGAATCAGGAGCTAGGGTTTGCAACACGTGCTAGCATGTTCATTTTGCAAACATGATCTAATCCAATTAGACCCTTGATCAATTCCCTTGTGTGTGACCCATTGGGTTCCTTATCTTAGCCAGCAGTAGGTGCAGGTGCAAGTTGACCTAACCTGATTAGAATACCTCTAATCCAATTTAGGTTCAATTTAGTGCTAAACCTGACTTAGCAATCAGAACCTTTCTGATGCTTTGATCTAATCAAACTCTTTGATGCGATCAACCCACAAGACATGATTGACGTCTAGCAACGTATCATGTCTACCCGGAAGATGAGGAATGTATTGGACAAATCCAAACATACCCTTCAGTGGAAAGTTACTGTGCAATTCAATCCCTCAGTCATACTACATCCTGAATAAGTGCTCGAGTATGGATCAATATCAAACTCAATCACTTATTCATGTCTCTCTCAATCTTTTATATGATAATTCAAACAATGAAACATTAGAAACTCTTTCTAATATTCATTTTGCTTTGATCAAAGGCTTCTTGAATCATCATAAGATTAGAGTAAGTAGGATGTTACCTTCTCTTACTAGAAGTGACTGATTTCTTGTTGACCTACTCACAACCTTCGTACAAAATCCACCATATCCAGAATACCCCGTACACAACGCAATGTCGTGAATGAGGGTAAACCAAAACATAGCTTCAAGTGCACAAGGTACCATGGTGATCTCAGGTCTAAGGATCACTTGCACAACTCCCACTATGAGAACCATCTTTTGATAATTAAGTAAGAATCCATAAGATGTTCTCATGGCTGGTCATTTCAGTGAACTCATTCCTCTAATGAGCACCCACATCTTTGTATTAGTATCTCACACAAGTGATTGTGAGATCAATCACCCTCTACATTGAGCATACATAAGATGTGCCAGTCTTTCCGGTAATATTGATCCCCGACTCAATATACCAATTTGACTGGGAATATTCTAAATTAGGATTTTAGGATTTTAGGTCTCATTGGTATGATCTCATCATAACCCTAAAACCAATGTCCTAATTTATGGGGTTCATCATCCAATAATAAAATAGATAAGCAGCAAATGATGAAACACAATGCCTTTATTGATATATATCGAGTGTCAAAGTACATGATTTGGAGGATTACAAAGGAAAACCCATCAAATGATTGGCTTATAGGGCATCTACTCTTTCATGGGAGGCCAAGGTGACGGCAATCCAAGAAGCCAAGGACTTGAACAAGCTTCCACTTGAGGAGCTTCTTGGATCCCTAATGACGCACGAGCTCACAATGAAACAACACAGCAAAGAAGAATCCTCTCATAAGAAAAAGGTAATAGCTCTCAAATCTACTTCTTCTAACAAGGATTTATCTTGCAGTAGCAGCAGTAAAGAAGAAGATCATAAGGGAGATGATGATGAGGCTCTTCTCGTGCGTAAGTTCAAAAAATTCATCAACCGAAAGAAGTCCTTTCATCAAAGGAGAGGTCCCTCAAGTTCCTATTACAAGGATAAAGATAAGGAAAGAGAAAATGAGGGAATCGGATGCTACGAATGTAAGAAGCCGGAACACTTCAGAGCAAACTGTCCTTTGCTCAAGAAGGCCAGCAAGTACAAGAAAAAGAAAGTCCTCGTCTCCACCCTATCGGACTCCGATTCATCATCATCATCATCGGATGAGGAACAAGAAGAAAAGACCAACCTATGTTTTATGGCAAACGAAAATGAGGTAACATCTGAAACGCATTTAGATTTTACCTTTGATGAATTGTATGATGCGTTTAATGAATTAATGGATGAATATAAGACAATAAATCTTAAGAATAAAGAGCTAAAACTAACCAATCAATCTTACCTCCATAAATACGATAAATTAGTTAAGGATAAGGATTTTATCATTAAAGAAAATTTAGAACTTAAAACAAGCAAACAAATGTTAATTCAAAAAACTAATACCTTAATTAAAGATAACGAAAAACTAACCAAGAAAATTTCTGAACTTAAAAAGGATAAACAAACTATTAGAGATAATTTCACAAAAGACTTAAATGCACTAAAAACAGAAAAACAAAAGTTGGCACTAGAACTTGAAAAGTACAAACCTCTTGTAGAAAAGTTTACATATAGTTCTGAAAAATTGGAAATGATACTTAATAGTCAACGAGCTGTGTTCAATAGAGCTGGTTTAGGGTATAAACCTAAAAATAAGCAAAAGCTCCTTAGTAATTTCTTTGTAAAAGTAGGAAAAAGCAAAACTAAGAAAATAACCTGTTCTTGCTGTGAAACAATAGGACATAAAGCTAATGTGTGTGATCATAGAAAAGGAAAAGCTAAAGAAAAAATTGAAAGGGTTTGGGTTCCAAAAGGAACCAACATTACTAACCATGAAGGACCCAAGAAAACTTGGGTACCTAAAATTGTATGATTTTCCTGTGTAGGAGTGTCTTGCAGCCAAGGTCGACAAAAACTGTTGGTACTTGGATAGTGGCTGCTCAAGACACATGACGGGTGACAAAGACCAATTCTTCACCCTTGAGCCTAAGAAGGGAGGTGCAGTGACATTTGGAGACAATAACCAAGGTCACATCGTTGGTATAGGTAAAGTACAAATCACCTCCTCAACCTTTGTTGATAATGTACGATTAGTAGATGGTCTTAAACATAACTTACTTAGCATAAGTCAATTATGTGATAAGGGTTTTGATGTTTTGTTTAAACAATCCTTATGCATCATAACCAACTCAATTGATAATAGCTTAGTATTCAAAGGAATAAGACGTGAAAATGTCTATGTAGTAGATCTAGATGATCTTGCTAAAAAAAGTCCTTGCTTAGTTGCTAGTGATACTAAGGAGAATGATGCAAGTTGGTTATGGCACCGTAAATTAGGACATGCAAGTATGGATACAGTATCTAAGTTAGTTAAAAGAGATTCTGTAATAGGTTTGCCAAAACTAAAATTTGAGAAAAATAAAATCTGTGAAGCTTGTCAATATGGCAAACAATCAAGGAACTCCTTTAAATCCATAAATTGTGTCTCTACCTCTAGACCCTTGAACTACTACACATGGATCTATTTGGACCAACTAGAACCACAAGTCTAGGTGGAAACAAATATGGTCTTGTTATTGTAGATGATTTTTCTAGATATACTTGGGTCATGTTTTTAGCTCATAAAGATCAAGCATTTTCAGTATTTAAGAAATTTCATAAGGAAGTAACTAATGCTAGAGATGCTTCAGTCATAGCTATTAGAAATGACCATGGAACGAAATTTGAAAATCATCTATTTGATAAATTTTGTAGTAAAAAGGGGATAACTCATAATTTTTCTGCACCTAGGACACCACAACAAAATGGAGTTGTAGAAAGGAAGAATAGAACCTAGAGGAAATGGCTAGAACCATGCTATGTGAAAGTAACCTCCCTAAGTATTTTTGGGGAGAAGCCATTAATACATCATGTCATATATTAATAGAATTTTATTGAGACCCATTATAAAGAAAACACCTTATGAACTTTGGAAAAATAGAAAGCCCAAAGTAAACTATTTTCATGTTTTTGGATGTAGGCGTTTCATTCATAATAATGGGAAGGATAACTTAGGTAAATTTGATTCTAAATCTGATGAAGGTATCTTTTTGGGATATTCTACATCAAGTAAAGCATATAGAGTATTTAACAAAAGAAATCTTGTCATTGAAGAGTCTATACATGTTGTTTTTGATGATACTAGTGATATCTCTTCTAGCAAGAGAGTTGTTCCTGATGATGATGCAGAAATTCTTGAAGAAAAGATTGATGAGATGACATTACAAGAAGATGAACAAAAACTAATTGGAAATGCATCAACAAGCCAAGAGGCAATTGTGGATCATGGGCTGACTAAGGCTTGGAGGTATGCTCATGGGCATCCTAAGGAATTAATTTTAGATGATCCATCTCAACCTGTTAGGACTAGAGCATCTCTTAGGAACTTAAATAATCATCTAGCATTTGTCTCACACTTTGAACCTAAACACATAGAAGAAGCTGAAAAGGATGTAAATTGGATAAATGCAATGCAAGAAGAACTAAACCAATTTACTAGAAACAAGGTATGGAACCTAGTTGAATGACCCTCTGAATATTCAATAATAGGTACCAAATGGATATATCAAAATAAACTTGATGAAAATGGAATTGTGATTAGGAACAAGGCTAGACTAGTAGCAAAGGGCTATAATCAAGAAGAAGGTATAGACTTTTGATGAAACCTTTGCTCCTGTAGCTAGACTTGAGGCAATTAGATTGTTACTAGCATTTGCATGCTCTAAAGACTTCATATTATTTCAAATGGATGTGAAAAGTGCATTTTTGAATGGGTATATTAATGAGGAGGTGTATGTAGAACAACCTTCTGGTTTTGAAAATCATCAATACCCCAATCATGTTTACAAACTAAATAAAGCACTTTATGGTCTAAAGCAAGCTCCTAGAGCTTGGTATGAAAGACTTAGCAAATTTCTACTAGACCATGAGTTCTCTAGAGGAAATGTAGATACAACACTATTTTTAAAGAAGAAAAATAAAGAAATGTTAGTAGTGCAGATTTATGTTGATGATATTATTTTTGGTGCTACTAACAATCGCCTCTGCGAAGAATTTGCAGACTTGATGCAGAGTGAATTTAAAATGAGCATGATGGGAGAGCTGAACTATTTTCTCGGGCTACAAATCAAACAATCTAAGGAGGACATCTTCATCTGTCAAGCGAAATACATCAAAGAGATGCTCAAAAAGTTTGATATGGAAGGAAACAAGCCAATCGGCACACCCATGGGTACGTCATGCAAACTTGATAAAGATGAATCAGGTAAATCAGTAGATCAAAAGATGTATAGAGGTATGATAGGATCTTTATTATATCTTACTGCAAGTAGACCTGATATCATGTTTAGTGTATGCATGTGTGCTAGATATCAATCTAATCCTAAGGAATCACATTTAATAGCTGTTAAGAGAATCTTTAAATACCTAATAGGAACAAAAACCATAGGTCTATGGTACTCTAAAGATTCAAGCATAAATTTAATTGGGTACACTGATTCAGACTTCGCTGGTTGTAAACTTGATAGAAAAAGCACCAGCAGATCATGTCAATTCTTAGGAGAAAATTTAATCTCTTGGTTTAGCAAGAAACAAAACTCGGTTGCATTATCTACAGCTGAAGCCGAATATGTTGCTGCCGGAAGTTGTTGTGCTCAAATCTTGTGGATTAAACAACAACTTGAAGATTATGGCATTAAACAAGATAAAATTCCCATTAACTGTGATAATACAAGTGCCATTAATCTAACTAAGAATCCAATTCAGCACTCAAGAACTAAACATATTGAGATAAGACATCACTTCATAAGAGATCATGTACTGAATGGTGATGTGACACTTCAATTTGTGTGTACTGATGATCAACTTGCTGATATCTTCACAAAACCCCTATGTGAGGATCGATTTTGCATACTTAGAAGAGGGTTAGGAGTGATTGATTCATTCTCGTGATACTCTCCTCTAATTCATAGATTTTGAGGATTAGTCTAAGGTAAACATAGGACTTCTTATCTATGATCATCAATTCAGCTCCTAAATCATGGATAAGTCTATAACTATCTCTAGTGGCACGAAAATAATATGATTTTTGGGTGCGTGCCAGAGTTCGAGTCGACTCGGATACATTTTAGAGTCGGCTCATGGGGGAGTCGACTCGCGTATATTTCGGAGTCGACTCGAGGTCGATGGCATCATGGGGGGAGTCGACTCGCGCATATTTTGGAGTCGACTCGAGGTCGAGTCGACTCGCGACTTACTGGAGTCGACTCGAGGTCGGAAATCCGATGTTTTAACCCTAATCGAAACGTTCAATCGACACTTCTATTTACCGCCGTCATTGTTTCAAAAACCCTAGAGTCGTCTCCGACCCTTGTTAGGCCATTTCCGTCGAGTTTCCCTCCGTCCCTCGTGTCCTTTCCCCCTCCTTAGGTCTAGGATGCCTCGCAAAGCCACTGTCCCGAGCCGGAAAAGGCCCCATTCCGCAAGCGGCACCGAGCGACGGTCAAAGGCTCGGAATGAACCCGCGAGGCCACAACCTCCGGTTCCTTCCCCGCCGAGGCCGGTTCCCTCGTGTCCGTGCGCCGGGAAGGCGGTCTCCACCGGGAGAAAAGTCAACTTTGACTTCCTCTCCCGGGAAGGCTTTACCCTAGGGCATCGGTTAAGGGCTCAAGGGTTAGAAAGGTTTTGTTCCCTAGATCTCCCTACTTACCCGGGGTTAGTTAGGAAATTTTACGGTACTGTAGCTAGAGGTAATGGTGGTATTCAGGGAACTGTAGCGGGTGTCCCTATATTTATTTCGGAGGACTTCATTGCTCAAGTCCTCCATCTTCCCCAAGTAGGGGTGTCTCCCTCTCACCCCGCGGATAGGACTGAGACCCTTACGGCCATACTAGAGAGTCCACCTCAGTCCCCCTAGAAGAGGTGTCTGCAAATCAGCTATCAGCTGAAATGCGGCTCCTCTTAAGTATCATATCTAGGACCCTCTTCCCCAAGACAGGCCGTTTTGATTTTGTGTCTGAGAGGGACCTAGCCCTGATGTTCTATATACTTCAAGATACTCCAATCAACTTCCCAAAACTCATCTACAGATACATCTGTGAACCATTAGATAAGCCTAGATTGAGTCTCCCGTATGGTATGCTATTCACCCTCATCTTTAGGGAGTTAGGGGTTCCTATTCCTGAGGGAGAACCCTCTCGCTCACTGCGTCACACTGACCGAATGGGTGAGGGGACTCTCCATAGGATGGGGTTCCATAGAGTCGAGGGAGTCTGGGTATGGAGACCATCCACTTCCACACCTTCTGACCCTACTACTCGACACTTCCCCAGCCCTGATCATGACTCAGATTTTCCCACCTATCCCTCCACTTCAGCACCATCTACTTCAGCCGGACCCTCCACTGCACCACCTTCTCAGCCACTGGAGGTCCGGATATCTTCTGAGCAGCTCCGGGAGTTGCGGCAGGAGATCGTGAGGGAGCTACGGGACGACCTACTGAGGGAGCTCCGAGGTCCTCAGAGTGCTCCCTCCACCCAGCTAGTACCCTCCTTAGCAGCCGTGACAGAGATGGTTGCAAATCTGAGGGAGGAGATATTCAACATCCGAAGCCTAGTTCAAGGACAATACTGGAACATAAGTGACGTCAAGGACGACACAAGGGAGATGCGAGATAGCATCAAAAAGGAACTAGGCAACCAGAGTCAGGGTGCTGAGAGACTAGCCAACGCACTGATCTTCAAGCTCGACACCCTCCAAGAAAGTGTGAACAACATATCAACTATTCAGTCTAGAGCCACCTTGGAGATTCTTGAACAACTGGGAAACATCAATGAGGGACTAAGCATGGTCATCAAACACACTAGACTGAGCAAGGGCTAGAGTTGTATATTTTTCTTTACTTTATGTTGTACAGTCCCTTGAGGACTCAATTGATATGTAATCACACTTGTACTTAATTTTGGATAAATACAATGAGTAGAACTTCTTTTCAAAAATTGTGCATTCTTGAGTTTTTGCATCTTACTGTGCTTTCTGCCTTTTTGCTGTGATGACAAAAAGGGGGAGAAAATATATTGAATAGACATGTAAAGGGAATCAATAAAAAGAAAACTTTTAAAGCACAAAATAATTTGTTCTAAGTGGATTCGATACCTCGAGGCTCATTATCTCTCTGTTGGAGCTCCTAAAGGAGTAATCTCCAGAATCTATTCAAGGGATATTCGGAGATTAGTTGAATCATACTCAAGAACAAATTGGCAGATTTTTCCTCTAAAACCAAAAATTTAAGTTCAAAAGCTTCAATACACTAAAAAAAAATTCAGAGAATCTAAACAAAGTTGAATGCATGTGTTGAGGGGGAGAATCTGAAATCTTAAGAAAGCAAACTCATTAAATATATATAAGCCAAACAATTGATTGCATGACATGAAGGCTTATATAATTCTAAATGAAAGGGGGAGCTTTAACTTCAGAATTTACTGTTTCACACCTTTCAGTTTTGGATAAATTAAATGACTAGACACTTGAATTCATTTTAAAACTTTACTATAAATCTCTTTTTTGGTTGAGCAATTCACTTTACAAATACTCAATGTTTTGTCATCATCAAAAAGGGGGAGATTGTGGAGTGATTGATTATAACCCTATTTGATTTTGATGAGCTCAAAGCATTTGAGTATATCTTATGTTATACTAATGAATTCAATCTAGTGTTTAAGTCAAATATTTGTAAATTTATGTTCAAGTGTCTCTAGCTTTGGTTCAATACACTTTGGATAAGTAAGGAATTCAATTTGAACCAAAGTCTGAATCTCGAGTCGACTCCGGAAGATTATGAGTCGACTCCGAGCGTATCAGAAGCTCTGGCACAAGCTCGAGTCGACTCCTGCACATTACGAGTCGACTCCGACTGAGAACAGACAGCCGGACAGAAAGGTTCATCTCAGAACCTGTCAACGAGTCGACTCCTGAAGAATTCGAGTCGACTCCTGAAGAATTCGAGTCGACTCCGATGCTTGCCGAGTCGACTCCAGCATAGTACGAGTCGACTCCATGGAGTAACAGACAGAAAGATAGAGAAGCCATTTTGGACTCTGAGAGCCGAGTCGACTTCCGAAGAACTCGAATCGACTCCGACGGTTGGCAGGTCGACTCCTAAGGAAGCAAGAGTCGACTCCCAGAGAAATGCAAAGCTAAAAGCCAGAGAGCCAACTTCGATGTCTGAGAGCCAAGTCGACTCCCGAAGAACTCGAGTCGACTCCGACGGTTGGCAGGTCGACTCCTAAGGAAGCAAGAGTCGACTCCCAGAGAAATGCAAGGCTAAAAGTCAGAGAGCCAACTTCGATGTTTGAGAGCCGAGTCGACTCCCACAAAGTCCGAGTCGACTCCAAGGCAGTTCAACTCCAAAGACAGAAGATCGGTATTTCGTGTCTGAGAGCCGAGTCGACTCCCGCAAAGTCCGAGTCGACTCCGAGATAGTTCAAGTTCAAAGATAGAAGACCTGTCTCTCCGGCTCTGAGAGCCGAGTCGACACCAAGAAAATCCGAGTCGACTCGAGGAAATAAAATCGAGAGGATGAGTTTTGAAGCCCTGAAGATCGAGTCGTCTCCAGAAGGGAAAGTCATCTCCGGACAATTGGCGAGTCGACTCCAGGTTCAGCCGAGTCGACTCCAGAACGGGACGGCACTCGATTTCAAATTTTGAACAGTGGGCGAGTCGTCTCCAGTAAAGCATGAGTCGACTCCAGCAACACTCGAGTCGACTCCTGATCGAGCGAGTCGACTCCGATCCCAACGGGCATTTTGTCAGGAGTTGCAGAATGTGCAGAACGGCCTTGAATCTGTGTCTAACGGCTATTTTTCTTTGGAAATGGCTTAAATAGCCTGAGTGAACAGTAATAGAGTAAGAAAGAGAGACTCCATTCAAAGCAAAAGGGATTTCCACCAACCAAAAGCTCTCTAGAGTGATTACACGAAAAAGAAGGAAGAAGTGCATTGAAGTCGACTCTCCAACTGTCTTCCTCACATTCAAGGCTCTCCTCCTGACAGCAAGTCTACATCAAATTCAAGAGGAGTCAAAGAGTTTGAAAAGCCCCTTCCTCCATCTCCAAAATCAGTTTGAGGGCTTCTTACTCTTCCTTGCTTAAATTGTTTAAATACGCTTTTGAGAAGCTACCTTTTTGTTTGTGTCAAACTATTTGTTACTTACTTGATTCAATCAGGGGATTGAATCAAGGGTGTTAAGGTTTGTTGGTGAGCCAAGGTTAAAACCAACGGTGTAAGGGTTTGATTGTGATCCCGGAAAAATAATCGGGTGGTTCTAGTCGGTGAGCCTGTGAAAACCGACCGAGCTCGTTGTGATCTCGTAAAACAACAAATTGGGTTGTGAACTTGTAAAACAACTGGCTGTAATCCGAGGGATTATAGTGAACTCCCAAGTGAGGCTTGGGGAGTGGACGTAGGAGCAAGAGTTAGCTCCGAACCACTATAAAATTGCTTGTGTTTGTGATTGTTTCATTGTCTCTTCCTTTCCCTTCATCCACTGCATATAGCAACTAATTAATCCACTCGCAAAAGTTTTAATTAGTTACTCACAAAGTCTTTTAATTGCAATAATTATTTTAAAATCCAATTCACCCTCCCTCTTGGGTTGTCTATCTGGGCAACAGATACCAATGATGTGACCTTGGTTATTGTCTCCAAAAGTCACCGCACCTCCTTTTTTAGATTCTAGGGTGAAGAATTGCTCCTTGTCACCTGTCATGTGTCTTGAGCAGCCACTATCCAAGTACCAACAGTGTTTATTGAGCTTGGCTGCAAGACACTCCTACACAAAGAAATCATACAATCTTAGGTACCCAAGTTTTCTTGGGTCCTTCAAGGTTAGTTATGTTGGTTCCTTTTGGAACCCAAATCTTTTTAATCTTTTTTTTAGATTCTGTTTTTCAATAGTTACATATATTAGCTTTATGTCCTACTCTACCACAACAAAAATAGGTTACATTTTAGTTTTACTTTCACCGACTTTTATGAAGAAGTTTTTGACGAATTTTTGCTTGTTCTTGGGCTTATACCCTAACCCTGCTCTATTAAACATAGCTCTTTAACTATTAAGGATCATATCAAGTTTTTCAGAGCTATAGGTAAATTTTTCAACAATAGGTTTATATTTTTTAAGTTCTTTGGTTAATTTCAAGTTTTCTTCACTCAATGATTTAATATTAGTAATTGAATTATCTTTTAAAGTATGATTACTATTTTTAAGTTCGGAGATTTCTTTAGTTAGACTTTCTTTATCTTTAATTAAGGCATCAGTTTTTTGAGTTAGCAATTGGTTGCTTGTTTTAAGTTCTAAATATTCTTTGACAATAGAGTCCTTCTCCTTAATCAATTTATCATTTTTATGAATGTAGGACTAATTAGCTAGCTTCAATTCTTTGTTTTTAAGGTTTATTCTCCTATATTCATCCATTAGTTCATTAAAGGCATCATACAATTCTTCAAAAGTAAAATCTAAATGAGTTTCAGACATTACCTCTTTTTCGTTTGCCATAAGGCAGAAATTAGCTTTCTCCTCTTGTTCCTCTTCCGATGATGATGATGATTTATCAGAGTCAGTCCATGTGATGATAAGAGCTTTCTTCTTTTTGTACTTATTGCTCTTCTTCAGCAAGGGACAGTCGGCTCTAAAATGACCCGGCTTCTTGCATTCATAGCATCTGATTCCCTCACTTTTCCTTTCCTTACCTTTATCCTTGTTGAAGGAACTTGAGGGAACTCTCATCTTATGGAAAGGCTTCTTCCGATTGATGAATCTTCTGAATTTTCGCACAAGAAGAGCCTCTTCTTCATCTTCCTCATTGTCTTCTTCTTCACTGCTGCTGCTGCAAGAAAGATCCTTGTTAGAAGAAGTAGACTTGAGGGCAATTACCTTTTTCTTATGGGAGGATTCTTCTTTACTGTGTTGTTTCATTGTGAGCTCATGCGTCATTAGAGATCCAAGAAGCTCCTCGAGTGGCAGCTTGTTCAAGTTTTTTGCTTCTTGGATTGCAGTGACCTTGGCTTCCCATGACCTTGGTAAAGAGCGAAGAATTTTTCTGACAAGATCACTGTTAGTATAACTTTTGCCAAGACTTTTTAAGCCGTTGACAATATCAGTAAATCTTGTGAACATGCAAGAAATGGTTTCATTAGACTCCATTTTAAATAGTTCATATTTGTGAACTAGCATGTTAATTTTAGATTCTTTGTCTTGATTTGTGCCCTCGTGGGTCACTTCAAGTCTATCCCATATCTCTTTTGTAGAATTACAAGTAGAGATTCTATTGAATTCATTAAGGTCCAAGGCACAATAAAGAACATTCATTGCTTTGGCATTTAGTTGTGCCTTCCTTCTATCATTATCATCCCAATCTTTTTCAAGCTTAGGTATAGCAATGTTATCAACATAGATAGAATGAATATGTGGTCCATTAATTATGATGCTCCAAACATCATAATCTTGGGCTTGGATAAATATCCTCATTCTAGACTTCCAATAGGTATAGTTAGCTTCATTGAACAATGGAGGCCTATTGGTGGATTACCCCTCACTAAGAAAAGATACAAAAGGGGTTGTCATCTTAATCTTTTACTCTTTTTAAGGATTGTGTGGAGTGATTGATTAAAACCCTATTTAATTTTGATGAGCTCAAAGCATTTGAGTATATCTCTTGTTTACTAATGAATTCAATTAAGTGTTTCAGTGAAAATCTTGTCTAAGTGTCTCTAGACTTAGTTCATAATATTTTAGATAAGTTAAGAAGTCAGCCTGAACCAAAGTCTGAGACTCGAGTCGACTCCAGAGTATCACGAGTCGACTCCAAGCGTATCAAGTTCACTGGCACGGGCTCGAGTTGACTCCGGATAAGTACGAGTCGACTCCGACTTAGAACAGACAGACGAACAGAAAGCATCAACTCAAAACCTGTCAGCGAGTTGACTCCTGAAGTGCGCGAGTCGACTCCGATGTTCACCGAGTCGACTCCAGGGTAGCAAGAGTCGACTCCAAGGAGCCACAGGCAGAAAAGTCAGAGAGCAGTTTTCGGGTCTGAGATTCGAGTCGACTCCAGTGGAACGCGAGTCGACTCCGATGGTTGGCAAGTCGACTTCAAAGAAAGTGAGAGTCGACTCTCAGAGGAACACAAGGAAAAAGTCAGAGAACGTTTTTCGAACTCTGAGATTCGAGTCGACTCCCGCAATACGCGAGTCGACTCCGAGACTCCGAGACTCCGCGACCACAAAGAAGACAGAAGACCAATTTACTGTCTCTGAGATTCGAGTCGACTCCCAGACAGCTAGAGTCGACTCCAAGGCAGCTCTACATCAAAAAGACAGAAGACAGTGTTTCGGAAACTGAGAGCCGAGTCGACTCCGGGGAAGTTCGAGTCGACTCCAAGACTGGACGAGGCAAAAGACAGAAGATAGGGAGTTCGGGCTCTGAGCGCCGAGTCGACTCCCAGGATTGTCGAGTCGACTCGAGTGGACCAAATTCAAAAATAGATCCACGGACTCCATGGGATGAGCCGACTCCGAGAAAGCCAAGTCAGCTCCAGAAGTTGGCGAGTCGACTCCAGGTCAAGACGAGTCGACTCCCAGTCTAAGAGGCTACTTTAATTCAAATCCGAAATAGTTGCCGAGTCGACTCCAGAAAAGCATGAGTCGACTCCCGCTACAGCCGAGTCGACTCCTGATCGCGCGAGTCGACTCCAACCCACCAACGGACACATTGTCAGGGTGTACAGAGTGTGCAGAACGGGCAGAAAAAGCTCTCTAACGGCTAGTTTCCGTGGGGGTTGGTTTAAATAGCCACAGAGGACTATAGCAAAGTAGAGAACAACCATTCCACTCCAAGTAATCAAGCTTTCAATCTCTGCAACTTATTCTTCAACGAAAAAGAGGGAAGAGCAGCATTAACTGCATCCACCTACTTCTTTCCAACATTGAAAGAGCCTCCTCCTGCATTCAAGTCGACTACACATTCAAGAGGAGACCCGAAGTTCAAGAAGCCCTTCCTCTTCTCCAACTTAAAAGCGTTTGAGGGCTCTTAACTTCGTTATTGTTCATATTGCCATTTATCTGCTTTTGAGAAGCTGTATTTTTCTGTTTGTTCTTTTCATCTACACATTGTCTTTGCTTGGTTCAATCGGGGGATTGAATCAAGGGTATAGAGGTTGGTTGGTGAGCCGAGTGTAAAACCAACGTGTAAGGGTTCGATTGTGATCCCGGAAAAACAATCGGGGTTGGTTCTAGTCGGTGAGCCTGGAAAAACCGACCGAGTTCGTTGTGAGCTCGTAAAACAACAAGTTTGGTTGTGAGCTTGGAAAACAACCGGCTGTAATCCAAGGGGTTATAGTGAATTCCCAAGTGAGACTTGGGGAGTGGACGTAGGAGCAAGGGTTAGCTCCGAACCACTATAAAATTTGGTGTTTGTGATTGATTGTCTCTCTTTCTCTTACTCTCATATCACTCACAGCACATAGCAATTAATCGAACAACTTGCAATAGCTTTAATTAGTCATCCACATCGTTTTAAATTGTAAGATTATTTTAAAACCCAATTCACCCCCCCTCTTGGGTTGTCTATCTGGGCAACAAGTGGTATCAGAGCCTAAACTCTTCCACCCAAGAGTAAAAGATCGAAATGACAACCCCATTTGGATCTTCCCACATTGAGGGTCAGTCCACCCAAAGACCCCCATTCTTTAATGGATCCGACTACTCATATTGGAAGGCTAGGATGAGAATATTCATCCAAGCCCAAGACTATGAGATGTGGACCATTGTAGTAAATGGGCCATACATCCCATCCATATATGTAGAGGGTGTCACGGTACCCAAACTAGAAAAGGATTGGAATGAACATGACATGAGAAAGGCACAACTAAACTCTAAAGCTATGAATGTGCTTTATTGTGCCTTAGATAGAAATGAATTCAATAGGGTCTCAACTTGCAATTCTGCAAAAGAGATTTGGGACAGACTTGAAGTGACCCATGAGGGCACGAATCAAGTCAAAGAATCCAAAATAAATATTTTGGTTCATAAGTATGAACTATTTAAAATGGATTCTAATGAAACAATCACATGCATGTTCACTAGGTTTACTGACATTGTCAATGGCCTAAAAAGCCTTGGCAAGAACTATACTAACAGTGAGCTTGTCAGGAAAATCCTTCGTTGTCTACCAAGGTCATGGGAAGCTAAAGTGACGGCAATCCAAGAAGCCAAGGACTTGAACAAGTTACCACTTGAGGAGCTTCTTGGATCCCTAATGACGCACGAACTAACCATGAAGCAACACAACGAGAAAGAGTCCTCCCATAAGAAAAAGGTAATAGCTCTTAAATCTACTTCATCTAACAAGGACTTGTCTTGCAGTAGCAGCAGTGAAGAAGAAGAACATGAGGAAGATGATGGTGAGGCTCTTCTTGTGCGCAAATTCAGAAAATTCATCAACCACAAGAAGTCCTATCATCAAAGGAGAGGCCCCTCAAATTCCTACCGCAAGGACAAAGGTAAGGAAAGGGAAAATGAGGGGATTGGCTGCTATGAGTGTACAAAATCGGGACACATCAGAGCTGAGTGTCCCTTACTAAAGAAGGGCAACAAGTACAAGAAGAAGAAAGCCCTCGTCACCACCTTATCGGACTCCGACGCATCATCTTCATCATCGGATGAAGAACAAGAAGAAAAGGCCAATTTGTGCTTCATGGCCAATGAAAATGAGGTAACATCTGAATCACATCTCGATTTTTCTTTTGATGAACTTTATGATGCATTTAATGAATTAATGATAGAATATAAGGCCATAAATCTTAAGAATAAAGAACTAAAAATAGCTAAACAATCATACATACTTAAATGCGATAAACTAGTTAAGGATAAGGACTGTATCACTATAGAAAATCTAGAACTTAAGACAAGCAACCAACTCTTAATTAAGAAAACTAACACCTTAAGTAAAGATAACGAAGAACTAACTAAGGAATTCTCAGAACTTAAAAACCATAAACAAATCTTAAACAAGGATCTCACAAAAGAACTAAATGATCTAAAAGCAGAAAATCAAACACTAACTAAAGAACTTAACAAATACAAACCTTTGGTTGAAAAATTTACATATAGTTCTGAAAAGTTAAATATGATACTAAATAGTCAACGAGCAGTATTTAATAAAGCGGGTTTAGGATATAAACCAAGAAATAAACAAAAACTTCTTAGTAACTTCTTTGTTAAAGCTGGAGAAAGTAAAACTAAGAAAATAACCTGCTTTTGTTGTGGAACTATAGGTCATAAAGCAAATGTGTGTAATTTTAGAAAAGGTAAAACAAAAAAAAAAATTAAAAGGGTATGGGCTCCAAAAGGAACCAACTTGACTAACCATGAAGGACCCAAGAAAACTTGGGTACCTAAGATGATATGATTTGCTTGTGTAGGAGTGTCTTGCAGCCAAGGTCAACAAAAACTGCTGGTATTTGGATAGTGGCTGCTCAAGACACATGACGGGTGACAAGGATCAATTTTTCACCCTTGAAGATAAGAAGGGAGGTGCTGTGACTTTTGGAGACAACAACCAAGGTCACATCATTGGTATTGGTAAAGTTCAAATTACCCCTTCTACTTTTATTGATAATGTTAGATATGTTGATGGTCTTAAGCATAACTTATTAAGCATTAGTCAATTATGTGATAAAGGGTATGATGTTATGTTTAAACCATCACTATGCATTATAACAAACCCTAATGACAATAGTTTAGTTTTTAAAGGAATTAGACGTGGGAATGTGTATGTTGTAGACCTTGAAGATCTTGCCAAACATAACCAATGTCTAGTTGTTAATGAAACTAAGGATAATGATGCTAGCTGGTTATGGCACCGTAAGTTAGGTCATGCAAGCATGGACACAATAACTAAACTAGTTAAAAGAGATTCCGTGATAGGTTTGCCAAAATTAAAATTTGAGAAGAACAAAATATGTGAAGCATGTCAATTTGGCAAACAATCTAGGAACTCATTTAAATCCATAAAATGTGTCTCTACATCTAGACCTCTAGAATTATTACACATGGACCTATTCGGACCAACTAGAACCACTAGCCTAGGTGGAAATAAATATGGTCTAGTTATTGTAGATGACTATTCTAGATACACTTGGGTTATGTTCTTAGCATATAAAGATCAAGCTTTTTCAGTATTTAAAAAGTTTCATAAGAAAGTAACCAATGCTAGAGATACTTCAGTAATAGCCATTAGAAGTGACCATGGTACCGAATTCGAAAATCAGTCATTTGATGAGTTTTGTAGTAAAAAGGGGATAACCCATAATTTTTCTGCACCTAGGACACCACAACAAAATGGAGTTGTGGAGAGGAAAAATAGAGCTCTAGAGGAAATGGCTAGAACTATGTTATGTGAAAGTAACCTCCCTAAGTACTTTTGGGGAGAAGCCATTAATACTTCTTGTCATATACTAAATAGAGTTCTATTGAGACCCATCATAAAGAAAACACCTTATGAACTTTGGAAAAACAGAAAACCAAAAGTTAATTACTTTCATGTTTTTGGATGTAGGTGTTTTGTTCATAATAATGAGAAAGATAATCTAGGTAAATTTGACTCTAAATCTGATGAGGGAATATTCTTAGGTTACTCTACAACTAGTAAAGCCTATAGAGTCTTTAATAAAAGAACCTTAGTTATAGAAGAATCTATACATGTTGTATTTGATGATTCTAGTGACATCTCCTCTAGTAAGAAAGTTAACTTTGATGATGATGCTGAAATTCTTGAAGAAAAGATAGATGAGATGACATTACAAGATGATAATCAAAAATTGATTGAAGGAGCATCATCAAGCCAAGAGGCTATTGTGAATCATGGGCTAACTAAAGCTTGGAGGTATGCTCACGGGCATCCTAAGGAACTAATTCTAGATGATCCATCTCAACCGGTTAGGACTAGAGCATCTCTTAGGAATTTAAATAACCATCTAGCTTTCGTCTCACACTTTGAGCCCAAACATATAGAAGAAGCCGAAAATGATGTAAATTGGATAAATGCAATGCAAGAAGAATTAAACCAATTTACTAGAAACAAGGTATGGAATCTAGTAGAGAGACCTTCTGAATATCCGATTATAGGTACTAAATGGATTTATAAAAATAAACTTGATGAAAATGGAATTGTTATAAGGAATAAGGCTAGACTAGTAGCAAAGGGTTATAATCAAGAAGAAGATATAGATTTTGATGAAACCCTTGCTCCTGTAGCTAGACTTGAGGCTATTAGATTATTATTAGCATATGCATGCTCTAAGGATTTCAAACTATTTCAAATGGATGTAAAAAGTGCATTTTTAAATGGGTATATAAATGAGGAGGTATATGTAGAACAACCTCCTGGTTTTGAAAATCATCAATTCCCTAATCATGTATATAAACTGAACAAAGCACTTTATGGTTTAAAACAAGCACCTAGAGCATGGTATGAGAGGCTTAGCAAATTCCTACTAGAACATGAGTTCTCTAGGGGTAATGTAGATACAACACTATTTCTGAAAAAGAAAAACCAAGATATGCTACTAGTACAGATTTATGTTGATGATATCATTTTCGGTGCTACTAACAATCGCCTCTGCGAAGAATTTGCTGATTTGATGCAGAGTGAATTTGAGATGAGCATGATGGGAGAGCTGAACTACTTCCTCGGGCTTCAAATCAAACAGTCTGAAGGAGGCATCTTCATCAATCAAGCCAAATATATCAAGAAGATGCTCAAGAAGTTTGATATGGAGGGAAACAAGTCAATCAGCACCCCCATGAGCTCATCATGCAAATTAGACCAAGATGAATCAGGTAAATCTGTAGATCAGAAACTGTATAGAGGTATGATAGGATCTTTATTGTATCTTACTGCAAGTACACCTGATATTATGTTTAGCGTCTGCATGTGTGCTAGATATCAGGCTAATCCTAAGGAATCACATCTAGTTGCAGTTAAGAGAATTTTTAAATACTTAATAGGAACTAAGAATATAGGGTTATGGTACTCTAAAGAATCTAGCCTAAACTTAATAGGATACACAGATTCAGACTTCGCTGGATGTAAGCTTGATAGAAAAAGTACCAGCGGGTCTTGTCAATTTCTAGGAGAAAACCTAATCTCATGGTTTAGCAAGAAACAAAACTCGGTTGCATTATCTACTGCTGAAGCTGAATATGTTGCAGCCGGGAGTTGTTGTGCTCAAATCTTGTGGATCAAACAACAATTAGAAGATTATGGCATTAAACAAGATAAAATACCTATTAACTGTGATAATACAAGTGCCATTAATCTAACTAAAAATCCAATTCAGCATTCAAGAACTAAACACATTGAGATAAGACATCACTTCATAAGAGATCATGTACTGAATGGTGATGTGACACTACAATTTGTTTGTACTGATGATCAATTAGCAGATATTTTTATAAAACCCCTAAGTGAAGAGAGGTTTAGTGTGCTTAGGAGGGGATTAGGAGTGATTGATCCTCCTAGTGGTAGTTTCCACTAGATTCGTTGATTTTGATGATTAGATTGTGGTTAAAATAGAGTTTCTTTTCAATGATCATCAAATCAGATCATAATTTAGTGATTTTTCCTCATTCGGCACGAGCATAACATGATTTTTAGGTGCGTGCCAAAGTTAGAGACGACTCGAGTAAGTTTCAGAGTCGGCTCCTAAGGGGGAGTCGACTCGCGCATTTGCGGGAGTCGACTCGCAAAGATGGCAGCAGAGGGGGAGTCGACTCTCATATAGTCGGGAGTCGACTCGAGGTCTACAGGCGCATAAGGAGAGTCGACTCGCGCATATTCTGGAGTCGACTCGAGGTCGAGTCGACTCGCGACTCAATGGAGTCGACTCGCAGTCGGGATCCAACTTTTTAACCCTAACTTTGTCGTTTCGAAAACACTTCTTTCTCAGCCGCCACTGTTCACAAGCCCTAGAGCCGACTCCTAGGTCGTCCCCGGTCGTCCCAAAGGCCTTTTCCCGTCGATTTTTCACCGTCCCTTAGGGTTTTCCTCCCTTCCTAGGTCGTCCCCGGTCGTTCCCAAGCCTTCTCCGTCGACCTTTCACCATCCTTTAGGTTTTCATCCCGTTCTAGGTCATTATGCCGCGTAAAACCGTAGTCCGGAAGAGGTCCCGACCCGAGGCCGATCCCGAGAGGCGCTCCAAGGCTCGGCACGATCCCGCGAGGCCACAACCTCCGGCTCGTTCCCCGCCAAGGGCGGTTCCCGCGAGGCCATTAGCCGGGAAGGCCGTCACCACCGGGAGATATGTCGACCTCGACTATCTCTCCCGAAAAAGGGTTCACTATAAGTGATAGACTTAGGGCCCAGGGCTTAGAGTACTTCCTCACCTTAGATCTCCCCACATATCCAGGGCTCATTAGAGAGTTTTACGGTACCGTCCATCGGGGAGATGGGGGTATCGAGGGCACGGTAGCCGGTGTCCCTCTGTTCATTACGGAGGATCTTATTGCCCACATCCTCCACCTTCCACTAGTAGGGGTGGCTCCCACACATCCCGAGGACAGGGTTGAGGCCCTTACGGCCGTTCTAGGGCATCCACCCCAGTCACCCTTAGACGAGGTATCCGCTAGCTCACTTCCGATTGAGATGCGGATCCTCCTAAGTATATTGTCTAGGTCCATCTTCCCTAAGACCGGAAGATTTGACTTTGTATCTGAGAGAGACCTAGCTCTCATGTTCTACATGCTTCATGACACCCCAATCAACTTCCCCAAACTCATATATCGATACATGTGTGAGCCACTAGACAGACCTAGGCTCACTTTGCCCTACGGTATGGTCTTCACCTTGTTATTTAGGAAGTACGAGATTCCTATCCCTGAGGGGGAACCCTTTCGCGCATTGCGATGGACTGATCGCATGCGTGCAGGGATCCTACACAGGATGGGGTTTCGGAAGATAGAGGGGACATGGGTTAGGAAGTCCTCCATCACCACACAGACCACCAGACACTCCCCTAGTCCTGAGCCAGATTCTGACTATCCTGACTTACCGGACTTTCCATCCACTTCTGCTCCTACCACCTCCGCCGGACCCTCCTCCTCGGCTCCACCATCTATGGAGGTCCGCATCGCTCCTGAGCAGCTCCGGGAGCTGCGGCAGGAGATAGTCCGAGATCTGAGGGATGAGTTGCTTCGGGAGCTCCGAGGTTCGGTGCCTGCTCCCTCTCCCGCTCCATCTTCAGCGTTGGTCCCTTCCCTGACGGCCGTGACTGACATGACGGCTCATGTGCGGAAAGAGATCTACAACATGAGGACTTTGCTCCAGGCCCAGTTTCATAGCATGAGTGAGGTCACGAGCACCACTCGACAGATGAGGGGGGACATTGGTCGTGACATGCACACCACTACCGAGGGGGCCGAGCGCTTGTCGAATGTGCTCATCGACAAGCTGGACGCACTTCAGACGTCGGTGACTGAGCTCTCTACTACACATAGCAGAGCCACTTCGTCCATTATCACTCAGCTCGGGCATGTTACAGATGCAGTCACCCTCCTCATGGAGCAGAGCAGATTGAGAGGAGGAGCTACATCCTCGAGAGGAGGAGCCACGTCCTCAAGAGGAGGAGATACATCCTCGAGAGGAGGAGCCACGTCCTCGAGAGGAGGAGATACATCTTCGAGAGGAGGAGCTACATCCTCGAGGAGACCATAGCTACTTTTTGTGTTTTGTTTTGACTGTATTGTCTTGCCTTATTTTTTGTACTCTCAAATGTATTTACATGCAAATCAATACAATGAGTAGCCATATTTTCTTCAATTCTGTGCCATTTGATGATTGATTGGTTGTGCCATTGATTGTGTGTGCTTACCTTCTTTTTGATACGATGACAAAAAGGGGGAGAAATATGTATAAAATATGTAAAAGGAATCAATGAAAATCAAAAAAAAACTGTTAAAACACACAAAATTTGTTCTAAGTGGATTTGGTACCTCGAGGCTCATTATCTCTCTTTTGGGGCTCCTAATAGAGTAATCTCCAGAATCTATTCAAGGGATATTCGGAGATTAGCTGAATCCTACTCAAGAACAAATTGACAGATTTTCCCTCTAAAAACAAAAAATTCAGTTCAAAAATCAGTTCCTCCATCTCCAAAATCAGTTTGAGGGCTTCTTACTCTTCCTTGCTTAAATTGTTTAAATACGCTTTTGAGAAGCTACCTTTTTGTTTGTGTCAAACTATTTGTTACTTACTTGATTCAATCAGGGGATTGAATCAAGGGTGTTAAGGTTTGTTGGTGAGCCAAGGTTAAAACCAACGGTGTAAGGGTTTGATTGTGATCCCGGAAAAATAATCGGGTGGTTCTAGTCGGTGAGCCTGTGAAAACCGACCGAGCTCGTTGTGATCTCGTAAAACAACAAATTGGGTTGTGAACTTGTAAAACAACCGGCTGTAATCCGAGGGATTATAGTGAACTCCCAAGTGAGGCTTGGGGAGTGGACGTAGAGCAAGAGTTAGCTCCGAACCACTATAAAATTGCTTGTGTTTGTGATTGTTTCATTGTCTCTTCCTTTCCCTTCATCCACTGCATATAGCAACTAATTAATCCACTCGCAAAAGTTTTAATTAGTTACTCACAAAGTCTTTTAATTGCAATAATTATTTTAAAATCCAATTCACCCTCCCTCTTGGGTTGTCTATCTGGGCAACAGATACCAATGATGTGACCTTGGTTATTGTCTCCAAAAGTCACCGCACCTCCTTTTTTAGATTCTAGGGTGAAGAATTGCTCCTTGTCACCCATCATGTGTCTTGAGCAGCCACTATCCAAGTACCAACAGTGTTTATTGAGCTTGGCTGCAAGACACTCCTACACAAAGAAATCATACAATCTTAGGTACCCAAGTTTTCTTGGGTCCTTCAAGGTTAGTTATGTTGGTTCCTTTTGGAACCCAAATCTTTTTAATCTTTTTTTTAGATTCTGTTTTTCAATAGTTACATATATTAGCTTTATGTCCTACTCTACCACAACAAAAATAGGTTACATTTTAGTTTTACTTTCACCGACTTTTATGAAGAAGTTTTTGAGGAATTTTTGCTTGTTCTTGGGCTTATACCCTAACCCTGCTCTATTAAACATAGCTCTTTAACTATTAAGGATCATATCAAGTTTTTCAGAGCTATAGGTAAATTTTTCAACAATAGGTTTATATTTTTTAAGTTCTTTGGTTAATTTCAAGTTTTCTTCACTCAATGATTTAATATTAGTAATTGAATTATCTTTTAAAGTATGATTACTATTTTTAAGTTCGGAGATTTCTTTAGTTAGACTTTCTTTATCTTTAATTAAGGCATCAGTTTTTTGAGTTAGCAATTGTTTGCTTGTTTTAAGTTCTAAATATTCTTTGACAATAGAGTCCTTCTCCTTAATCAATTTATCATTTTTATGAATGTAGGACTAATTAGCTAGCTTCAATTCTTTGTTTTTAAGGTTTATTCTCCTATATTCATCCATTAGTTCATTAAAGGCATCATATAATTCTTCAAAAGTAAAATCTAAATGAGTTTCAGACATTACCTCTTTTTCGTTTGCCATAAGGCAGAAATTAGCTTTCTCCTCTTGTTCCTCTTCCGATGATGATGATGATTTATCAGAGTCAGTCCATGTGATGATAAGAGCTTTCTTCTTTTTGTACTTATTGCTCTTCTTCAGCAAGGGACAGTCGGCTCTAAAATGACCCGGCTTCTTGCATTCATAGCATCTGATTCCCTCACTTTTCCTTTTCTTACCTTTATCCTTGTTGAAGGAACTCGAGGGAACTCTCCTCTTATGGAAAGGCTTCTTCCGATTGATGAATCTTCTGAATTTTCGCACAAGAAGAGCCTCTTCTTCATCTTCCTCATTGTCTTCTTCTTCACTGCTGCTGCTGCAAGAAAGATCCTTGTTAGAAGAAGTAGACTTGAGGGCAATTACCTTTTTCTTATGGGAGGATTCTTCTTTACTGTGTTGTTTCATTGTGAGCTCATGCGTCATTAGAGATCCAAGAAGCTCCTCGAGTGGCAGCTTGTTCAAGTTTTTTGCTTCTTGGATTGCAGTGACCTTGGCTTCCCATAACCTTGGTAAAGAGCGAAGAATTTTTCTGACAAGATCACTGTTAGTATAACTTTTGCCAAGACTTTTTGAGCCATTGACAATATCAGTAAATCTTGTGAACATGCAAGAAATGGTTTCATTAGACTCCATTTTAAATAGTTCATATTTGTGAACTAGCATGTTAATTTTAGATTCTTTGTCTTGATTTGTGCCCTCGTGGGTCACTTCAAGTCTATCCCATATCTCTTTTGTAGAATTACAAGTAGAGATTCTATTGAATTCATTAAGGTCCAAGGCACAATAAAGAACATTCATTGCTTTGGCATTTAGTTGTGCCTTCCTTCTATCATTATCATCCCAATCTTTTTCAAGCTTAGGTATAGCAATGTTATCAACATAGATAGAATGAATATGTGGTCCATTAATTATGATGCTCCAAACATCATAATCTTGGGCTTGGATAAATATCCTCATTCTAGACTTCCAATAGGTATAGTTAGCTTCATTGAACAATGGAGGCCTATTGGTGGATTACCCCTCACTAAGAAAAGATACAAAAGGGGTTGTCATCTTAATCTTTTACTCTTTTTAAGGATTGTGTGGAGTGATTGATTAAAACCCAATTTGATTTTGATGAGCTCAAAGCATTTGAGTATATCTCTTGTTTACTAATGAATTCAATTAAGTGTTTCAGTGAAAATCTTGTCTAAGTGTCTCTAGAATTAGTTCATAATATTTTGGATAAGTTAAGAAGTCAGCCTGAACCAAAGTCTGAGACTCGAGTCGGCTCCAGAGTATCACAAGTCGACTCCAAGCGTATCAAGTTCACTGGCACGGGCTCGAGTCGACTCCGGATAAGTACGAGTCGACTCCGACTTAGAACAGACAGACGAACAGAAAGCATCAACTCAAAACCTGTCAGCGAGTCGACTCCTGAAGTGCGCGAGTCGACTCCGATGTTCACCGAGTCGACTCCAGGGTAGCAAGAGTCGACTCCAAGGAGCCACAGGCAGAAAAGTCAGAGAGCAGTTTTCGGGTCTGAGATTCGAGTCGACTCCAGTGGAACGCGAGTCGACTCCGATGGTTGGCAAGTCGACTTCAAAGAAAGTGAGAGTCGACTCTCAGAGGAACACAAGGAAAAAGTCAGAGAACGTTTTTCGAACTCTGAGATTCGAGTCGACTCCCGCAATACGCGAGTCGACTCCGAGACTCCGAGACTCCGCGACCACAAAGAAGACAGAAGACCAATTTACTGTCTCTGAGATTCGAGTCGACTCCCAGACAGCTAGAGTCGACTCCAAGGCAGCTCTACATCAAAAAGACAGAAGACAGTGTTTCGGAAACTGAGAGCCGAGTCGACTCCGGGGAAGTTCGAGTCGACTCCAAGACTGGACGAGGCAAAAGACAGAAGATAGGGAGTTCGGGCTCTGAGCGCCGAGTCGACTCCCAGGATTGTCGAGTCGACTCGAGTGGACCAAATTCAAAAATAGATCCACGGACTCCATGGGATGAGCCGACTCCGAGAAAGCCAAGTCAGCTCCAGAAGTTGGCGAGTCGACTCCAGGTCAAGACGAGTCGACTCCCAGTCTAAGAGGCTACTTTAATTCAAATCCGAAACAGTTGCCAAGTCGACTCCAGAAAAGCATGAGTCGACTCCCGCTAAGCCGAGTCGACTCCTGATCGCGCGAGTCGACTCCAACCCACCAACGGACACATTGTCAGGGTGTACAGAGTGTGCAGAACGGGCAGAAAAAGCTCTCTAACGGCTAGTTTCCGTGGGGGTTGGTTTAAATAGCCGCAGAGGACTGTAGCAAAGTAGAGAACAACCATTCCACTCCAAGTAATCAAGCTTTCAATCTCTGCAACTTGTTCTTCAACGAAAAAGAGGGAAGAGCAGCATTAACTGCATCCACCTACTTCTTCCCAACATTGAAAGAGCCTCCTCCTGCATTCAAGTCGACTACACATTCAAGAGGAGACCCGAAGTTCAAGAAGCCCTTCCTCTTCTCCAACTTAAAAGCGTTTGAGGGCTCTTAACTTCGTTATTGTTCATATTGCCATTTATCTACTTTTGAGAAGCTGTATTTTTCTGTTTGTTCTTTTCATCTACACATTGTCTTTGCTTGGTTCAATCGGGGGATTGAATCAAGGGTATAGAGGTTGGTTGGTGAGCCGAGTGTAAAACCAACGTGTAAGGGTTCGATTGTGATCCCGGGAAAATAATCGGGGTTGGTTCTAGTCGGTGAGCCTGGAAAAACCGACCGAGTTCGTTGTGAGCTCGTAAAACAACAAGTTTGGTTGTGAGCTTGGAAAACAACCGGCTGTAATCCAAGGGGTTATAGTGAATTCCCAAGTGAGACTTGGGGAGTGGACGTAGGAGCAAGGGTTAGCTCCGAACCACTATAAAATTTGGTGTTTGTGATTGATTGTCTCTCTTTCTCTTACTCTCATATCACTCACAGCACATAGCAATTAATTGAACAACTTGCAATAGCTTTAATTAGTCATCCACATCGTTTTAAATTGTAAGATTATTTTAAAACCCAATTCACCCCCCCTCTTGGGTTGTCTATCTGGGCAACAAGTGGTATCAGAGCCTAAACTCTTCCACCCAAGAGTAAAAGATCGAAATGACAACTCCATTTAGATCTTCCCACATTGAGGGTCAGTCCACCCAAAGACCCCCATTCTTTAATGGATCCGACTACTCATATTGGAAGGCTAGGATGAGAATATTCATCCAAGCCCAAGACTATGAGATGTGGACCATTGTAGTAAATGGGCCATACATCCCATCCATATATGTAGAGGGTGTCACGGTACCCAAACTAGAAAAGGATTGGGATGAACATGACATGAGAAAGGCACAACTAAACTCTAAAGCTATGAATGTGCTTTATTGTGCCTTAGATAGAAATGAATTCAATAGGGTCTCAACTTGCAATTCTGCAAAAGAGATTTGGGACAGACTTGAAGTGACCCATGAGGGCACGAATCAAGTCAAAGAATCCAAAATAAATATTTTGGTTCATAAGTATGAACTATTTAAAATGGATTCTAATGAAACAATCACATGCATGTTCACTAGGTTTACTGACATTGTCAATGGCCTAAAAAGCCTTGGCAAGAACTATACTAACAGTGAGCTTGTCAGGAAAATCCTTCGTTGTCTACCAAGGTCATGGGAAGCTAAAGTGACGGCAATCCAAGAAGCCAAGGACTTGAACAAGTTACCACTTGAGGAGCTTCTTGGATCCCTAATGACGCACGAACTAACCATGAAGCAACACAACGAGGAAGAGTCCTCCCATAAGAAAAAGGTAATAGCTCTTAAATCTACTTCATCTAACAAGGACTTGTCTTGCAGTAGCAGCAGTGAAGAAGAAGAACATGAGGAAGATGATGGTGAGGCTCTTCTTGTGCGCAAATTCAGAAAATTCATCAACAACAAGAAGTCCTATCATCAAAGGAGAGGCCCCTCAAATTCCTACCGCAAGGACAAAGGTAAGGAAAGGGAAAATGAGGGGATTGGCTGCTATGAGTGTAAAAAATCGGGACACATCAGAGCTGAGTGTCCCTTACTAAAGAAGGGCAACAAGTACAAGAAGAAGAAAGCCCTCGTCACCACCTTATCGGACTCCGACGCATCATCTTCATCATCGGATGAAGAACAAGAAGAAAAGGCCAATTTGTGCTTCATGGCCAATGAAAATGAGGTAACATCTGAATCACATCTCGATTTTTCTTTTGATGAACTTTATGATGCATTTAATGAATTAATGATAGAATATAAGGCCATAAATCTTAAGAATAAAGAACTAAAAATAGCTAAACAATCATACATACTTAAATGCGATAAACTAGTTAAGGATAAGGACTGTATCACTATAGAAAATCTAGAACTTAAGACAAGCAACCAACTCTTAATTAAGAAAACTAACACCTTAAGTAAAGATAACGAAGAACTAACTAAGAAATTCTCAGAACTTAAAAACCATAAACAAATCTTAAACAAGGATCTCACAAAAGAACTAAATGATCTAAAAGCAGAAAATCAAACACTAACTAAAGAACTTAACAAATACAAACCTTTGGTTGAAAAATTTACATATAGTTCTGAAAAGTTAAATATGATACTAAATAGTCAACGAGCAGTATTTAATAAAGCGGGTTTAGGATATAAACCAAGAAATAAACAAAAACTTCTTAGTAACTTCTTTGTTAAAGCTGGGGAAAGTAAAACTAAGAAAATAACCTGCTTTTGTTGTGGAACTATAGGTCATAAAGCAAATATGTGTAATTTTAGGAAAGGTAAAACAAAAAGAAAAATTAAAAGGGTATGGGCTCCAAAAGGAACCAACTTGACTAACCATGAAGGACCCAAGAAAACTTGGGTACCTAAGATGATATGATTTGCTTGTGTAGGAGTGTCTTGCAGCCAAGGTCAACAAAAACTGCTGGTATTTGGATAGTGGCTGCTCAAGACACATGACGGGTGACAAGGATCAATTTTTCACCCTTGAAGATAAGAAGGGAGGTGCTGTGACTTTTGGAGACAACAACCAAGGTCACATCATTGGTATTGGTAAAGTTCAAATTACCCCTTCTACTTTTATTGATAATGTTAGATATGTTGATGGTCTTAAGCATAACTTATTAAGCATTAGTCAATTATGTGATAAAGGGTATGATGTTATGTTTAAACCATCACTATGCATTATAACAAACCCTAATGACAATAGTTTAGTTTTTAAAGGAATTAGACGTGGGAATGTGTATGTTGTAGACCTTGAAGATCTTGCCAAACATAACCAATGTCTAGTTGTTAATGAAACTAAGGATAATGATGCTAGCTGGTTATGGCACCGTAAGTTAGGTCATGCAAGCATGGACACAATAACTAAACTAGTTAAAAGAGATTCCGTGATAGGTTTGCCAAAATTAAAATTTGAGAAGAACAAAATATGTGAAGCATGTCAATTTGGCAAACAATCTAGGAACTCATTTAAATCCATAAAATGTGTCTCTACATCTAGACCTCTAGAATTATTACACATGGACCTATTCGGACCAACTAGAACCACTAGCCTAGGTGGAAATAAATATGGTCTAGTTATTGTAGATGACTATTCTAGATACACTTGGGTTATGTTCTTAGCACATAAAGATCAAGCTTTTTCAGTATTTAAAAAGTTTCATAAGAAAGTAACCAATGCTAGAGATACTTCAGTAATAGCCATTAGAAGTGACCATGGTACCGAATTCGAAAATCAGTCATTTGATGAGTTTTGTAGTAAAAAGGGGATAACCCATAATTTTTCTGCACCTAGGACACCACAACAAAATGGAGTTGTGGAGAGGAAAAATAGAGCTCTAGAGGAAATGGCTAGAACTATGTTATGTGAAAGTAACCTCCCTAAGTACTTTTGGGGAGAAGCCATTAATACTTCTTGTCATATACTAAATAGAGTTCTATTGAGACCCATCATAAAGAAAACACCTTATGAACTTTGGAAAAACAGAAAACCAAAAGTTAATTACTTTCATGTTTTTGGATGTAGGTGTTTTGTTCATAATAATGGGAAAGATAATCTAGGTTAATTTTACTCTAAATCTGATGAGGGAATACTCTACAACTAGTAAAGCCTATAGAGTCTTTAATAAAAGAACCTTAGTTATAGAAGAATCTATACATGTTGTATTTGATGATTCTAGTGACATCTCCTCTAGTAAGAAAGTTAACTTTGATGATGATGCTGAAATTCTTGAAGAAAAGATAGATGAGATGACATTACAAGATGATAATCAAAAATTGATTGAAGGAGCATCATCAAGCCAAGAGGCTATTGTGAATCATGGGCTAACTAAAGCTTGGAGGTATGCTCACGGGCATCCTAAGGAACTAATTCTAGATGATCCATCTCAACCGGTTAGGACTAGAGCATCTCTTAGGAATTTAAATAACCATCTAGCTTTCGTCTCACACTTTGAGCCCAAACATATAGAAGAAGCCGAAAATGATGTAAATTGGATAAATGCAATGCAAGAAGAATTAAACCAATTTACTAGAAACAAGGTATGGAATCTAGTAGAGAGACCTTCTGAATATCCGATTATAGGTACTAAATGGATTTATAAAAATAAACTTGATGAAAATGGAATTTTTATAAGGAATAAGGCTAGACTAGTAGCAAAGGGTTATAATCAAGAAGAAGATATAGATTTTGATGAAACCCTTGCTCCTGTAGCTAGACTTGAGGCTATTAGATTATTATTAGCATATGCATGCTCTAAGGATTTCAAACTATTTCAAATGGATGTAAAAAGTGCATTTTTAAATGGGTATATAAATGAGGAGGTATATGTAGAACAACCTCCTAGTTTTGAAAATCATCAATACCCTAATCATGTATATAAACTGAACAAAGCACTTTATGGTTTAAAACAAGCACCTAGAGCATGGTATGAGAGGCTTAGCAAATTCCTACTAGAATATGAGTTCTCTAGGGGTAATGTAGATACAACACTATTTCTGAAAAAGAAAAACCAAGATATGCTACTAGTACAGATTTATGTTGATGATATCATTTTCGGTGCTACTAACAATCGCCTCTGCGAAGAATTTGCTGATTTGATGCAGAGTGAATTTGAGATGAGCATGATGGGAGAGCTGAACTACTTCCTCGGGCTTCAAATCAAACAGTCTGAAGGAGGCATCTTCATCAATCAAGCCAAATATATCAAGGAGATGCTCAAGAAGTTTGATATGGAGGGAAACAAGTCAATCAGCACCCCCATGAGCTCATCATGCAAATTAGACCAAGATGAATCAGGTAAATCTGTAGATCAGAAACTGTATAGAGGTATGATAGGATCTTTATTGTATCTTACTGCAAGTAGACCTGATATTATGTTTAGTGTCTGCATGTGTGCTAGATATCAGGCTAATCCTAAGGAATCACATCTAGTTGCAGTTAAGAGAATTTTTAAATACTTAATAGGAACTAAGAATATTGGGTTATGGTACTCTAAAGAATCTAGCCTAAACTTAATAGGATACACAGATTCAGACTTCACTGGATGTAAGCTTGATAGAAAAAGTACCAGCGGGTCTTGTCAATTTCTAGGAGAAAACCTAATCTCATGGTTTAGCAAGAAACAAAACTCGGTTGCATTATCTACTGCTGAAGCTGAATATGTTGCAGCCGGGAGTTGTTGTGCTCAAATCTTGTGGATCAAACAACAATTAGAAGATTATGGCATTAAACAAGATAAAATACCTATTAACTGTGATAATACAAGTGCCATTAATCTAACTAAAAATCCAATTCAGCATTCAAGAACTAAACACATTGAGATAAGACATCACTTCATAAGAGATCATGTACTGAATGGTGATGTGACACTACAATTTGTTTGTACTGATGATCAATTAGCAGATATTTTTATAAAACCCCTAAGTGAAGAGAGGTTTAGTGTGCTTAGGAGGGGATTAGGAGTGATTGATCCTCCTAGTGGTAGTTTCCACTAGATTCGTTGATTTTGATGATTAGATTGTGGTTAAAATAGAGTTTCTTTTCAATGATCATCAAATCAGATCATAATTTAGTGATTTTTCCTCATTCGGCACGAACATAACATGATTTTTAGGTGCGTGCCAAAGTTAGAGACGACTCGAGTAAGTTTCAGAGTCGGCTCCTAAGGGGGAGCGACTCGCGCATTTGCGGGAGTCGACTCGCAAAGATGGCAGCAGAGGGGGAGTCGACTCTCATATAGTCGGGAGTCGACTCGAGGTCTACAGGCGCATAAGGAGAGTCGACTCGCGCATATTCTGGAGTCGACTCGAGGTCGAGTCGACTCGCGACTCAATGGAGTCGACTCGCAGTCGGGATCCGACTTTTTAACCCTAACTTTGTCGTTTCGAAAACACTTCTTTCTCAGCCGCCACTGTTCACAAGCCCTAGAGCCGACTCCTAGGTCGTCCCCGGTCGTCCCAAAGGCCTTTTCCCGTCGATTTTTCACCGTCCCTTAGGGTTTTCCTCCCTTCCTAGGTCGTCCCCGGTCGTTCCCAAGCCTTCTCCGTCGACCTTTCACCATCCTTTAGGTTTTCATCCCGTTCTAGGTCATTATGCCGCGTAAAACCGTAGTCCGGAAGAGGTCCCGACCCGAGGCCGGTCCCGAGAGGCGCTCCAAGGCTCGGCACGATCCCGCGAGGCCACAACCTCCGGCTCGTTCCCCGCCAAGGGCGGTTCCCGCGAGGCCATTAGCCGGGAAGGCCGTCACCACCGGGAGATATGTCGACCTCGACTATCTCTCCCGGGAAGGGTTCACTATAAGTGATAGACTTAGGGCCCAGGGCTTAGAGTACTTCCTCACCTTAGATCTCCCCACATATCCAGGGCTCATTAGAGAGTTTTACGGTACCGTCCATCGGGGAGATGGGGGTATCGAGGGCACGGTAGCCGGTGTCCCTCTGTTCATTACGGAGGATCTTATTGCCCACATCCTCCACCTTCCACTAGTAGGGGTGGCTCCCACACATCCCGAGGACAGGGTTGAGGCCCTTACGGCCGTTCTAGGGCATCCACCCCAGTCACCCTTAGACGAGGTATCCGCTAGCTCACTTCCGATTGAGATGCGGATCCTCCTAAGTATATTGTCTAGGTCCATCTTCCCTAAGACCGGGAGATTTGACTTTGTATCTGAGAGAGACCTAGCTCTCATGTTCTACATGCTTCATGACACCCCAATCAACTTCCCCAAACTCATATATCGATACATGTGTGAGCCACTAGACAGACCTAGGCTCACTTTGCCCTACGGTATGGTCTTCACCTTGTTATTTAGGAAGTACGAGATTCCTATCCCTGAGGGGGAACCCTTTCGCGCATTGCGATGGACTGATCGCCCTACACAGGATGGGGTTTCGGAAGATAGAGGGGACATGGGTTAGGAAGTCCTCCATCACCACACAGACCACCAGACACTCCCCTAGTCCTGAGCCAGATTCTGACTATCCTGACTTACCGGACTTTCCATCCACTTCTGCTCCTACCACCTCCGCCGGACCCTCCTCCTCGGCTCCACCATCTATGGAGGTCCGCATCGCTCCTGAGCAGCTCCGGGAGCTGCGACAGGAGATAGTCCGAGATCTGAGGGATGAGTTGCTTCGGGAGCTCCGAGGTTCGGTGCCTGCTCCCTCTCCCGCTCCATCTTCAGCGTTGGTCCCTTCCCTGACGGCCGTGACTGACATGACGGCTCATGTGCGGGAAGAGATCTACAACATGAGGACTTTGCTCCAGGCCCAGTTTCATAGCATGAGTGAGGTCACGAGCACCACTCGACAGATGAGGGAGGACATTGGTCGTGACATGCACACCACTACCGAGGGGGCCGAGCGCTTGTCGAATGTGCTCATCGACAAGCTGGACGCACTTCAGACGTCGGTGACTGAGCTCTCTACTACACATAGCAGAGCCACTTCGTCCATTATCACTCAGCTCGGGCATGTTACAGATGCAGTCACCCTCCTCATGGAGCAGAGCAGATTGAGAGGAGGAGCTACATCCTCGAGAGGAGGAGCCACGTCCTCAAGAGGAGGAGATACATCCTCGAGAGGAGGAGCCACGTCCTCGAGAGGAGGAGATACATCTTCGAGTGGAGGAGCTACATCCTCGAGGAGACCATAGCTACTTTTTGTGTTTTGTTTTGACTGTATTGTTTTGCCTTATTTTTTGTACTCTCAAATGTATTTACATGCAAATCAATACAATGAGTAGCCATATTTTCTTCAATTCTGTGCCATTTGATGATTGATTGGTTGTGCCATTGATTGTGTGTGCTTACCTTCTTTTTGATACGATGACAAAAAGGGGGAGAAATATGTATAAAATATGTAAAAGGAATCAATGAAAATCAAAAAAAAACTATTAAAACACACAAAATTTGTTCTAAGTGGATTTGGTACCTCGAGGCTCATTATCTCTCTTTTGGGGCTCCTAATAGAGTAATCTCCAGAATCTATTCAAGGGATATTCGGAGATTAGCTGAATCCTACTCAAGAACAAATTGACAGATTTTCCCTCTAAAAACAAAAAATTCAGTTCAAAAATCAGTTCCTCCATCTCCAAAATCAGTTTGAGGGCTTCTTACTCTTCCTTGCTTAAATTGTTTAAATACGCTTTTGAGAAGCTACCTTTTTGTTTGTGTCAAACTATTTGTTACTTACTTGATTCAATCAGGGGATTGAATCAAGGGTGTTAAGGTTTGTTGGTGAGCCAAGGTTAAAACCAACGGTGTAAGAGTTTGATTGTGATCCCGAAAAAATAATCGGGTGGTTCTAGTCGGTGAGCCTGTGAAAACCGACCGAGCTCGTTGTGATCTCGTAAAACAACAAATTGGGTTGTGAACTTGTAAAACAACCGGCTGTAATCCGAGGGATTATAGTGAACTCCCAAGTGAGGCTTGGGGAGTGGACGTAGAGCAAGAGTTAGCTCCGAACCACTATAAAATTGCTTGTGTTTGTGATTGTTTCATTGTCTCTTCCTTTCCCTTCATCCACTGCATATAGCAACTAATTAATCCACTCGCAAAAGTTTTAATTAGTTACTCACAAAGTCTTTTAATTGCAATAATTATTTTAAAATCCAATTCACCCTCCCTCTTGGGTTGTCTATCTGGGCAACAGATACCAATGATGTGACCTTGGTTATTGTCTCCAAAAGTCACCGCACCTCCTTTTTTAGATTCTAGGGTGAAGAATTGCTCCTTGTCACCCGTCATGTGTCTTGAGCAGCCACTATCCAAGTACCAACAGTGTTTATTGAGCTTGGCAGCAAGACACTCCTACACAAAGAAATCATACAATCTTAGGTACCCAAGTTTTCTTGGGTCCTTCAAGGTTAGTTATGTTGGTTCCTTTTGGAACCCAAATCTTTTTAATCTTTTTTTTAGATTCTGTTTTTCAATAGTTACATATATTAGCTTTATGTCCTACTCTACCACAACAAAAATAGGTTACATTTTAGTTTTACTTTCACCGACTTTTATGAAGAAGTTTTTGAGGAATTTTTGCTTGTTCTTGGGCTTATACCCTAACCCTGCTCTATTAAACATAGCTCTTTAACTATTAAGAATCATATCAAGTTTTTCAGAGCTATAGGTAAATTTTTCAACAATAGGTTTATATTTTTTAAGTTCTTTGGTTAATTTCAAGTTTTCTTCACTCAATGATTTAATATTAGTAATTGAATTATCTTTTAAAGTATGATTACTATTTTTAAGTTCGGAGATTTCTTTAGTTAGACTTTCTTTATCTTTAATTAAGGCATCAGTTTTTTGAGTTAGCAATTGGTTGCTTGTTTTAAGTTCTAAATATTCTTTGACAATAGAGTCCTTCTCCTTAATCAATTTATCATTTTTATGAATGTAGGACTAATTAGCTAGCTTCAATTCTTTGTTTTTAAGGTTTATTCTCCTATATTCATCCATTAGTTCATTAAAGGCATCATACAATTCTTCAAAAGTAAAATCTAAATGAGTTTCAGACATTACCTCTTTTTCGTTTGCCATAAGGCAGAAATTAGCTTTCTCCTCTTGTTCCTCTTCCGATGATGATGATGATTTATCAGAGTCAGTCCATGTGATGATAAGAGCTTTCTTCTTTTTGTACTTATTGCTCTTCTTCAGCAAGGGACAGTCGGCTCTAAAATGACCCGGCTTCTTGCATTCATAGCATCTGATTCCCTCACTTTTCCTTTCCTTACCTTTATCCTTGTTGAAGGAACTCGAGGGAACTCTCCTCTTATGGAAAGGCTTCTTCCGATTGATGAATCTTCTGAATTTTCGCACAAGAAGAGCCTCTTCTTCATCTTCCTCATTGTCTTCTTCTTCACTGCTGCTGCTGCAAGAAAGATCCTTGTTAGAAGAAGTAGACTTGAGGGCAATTACCTTTTTCTTATGGGAGGATTCTTCTTTACTGTGTTGTTTCATTGTGAGCTCATGCGTCATTAGAGATCCAAGAAGCTCCTCGAGTGGCAGCTTGTTCAAGTTTTTTGCTTCTTGGATTGCAGTGACCTTGGCTTCCCATGACCTTGGTAAAGAGCGAAGAATTTTTCTGACAAGATCACTGTTAGTATAACTTTTGCCAAGACTTTTTGAGCCGTTGACAATATCAGTAAATCTTGTGAACATGCAAGAAATGGTTTCATTAGACTCCATTTTAAATAGTTCATATTTGTGAACTAGCATGTTAATTTTAGATTCTTTGTCTTGATTTGTGCCCTCGTGGGTCACTTCAAGTCTATCCCATATCTCTTTTGTAGAATTACAAGTAGAGATTCTATTGAATTCATTAAGGTCCAAGGCACAATAAAGAACATTCACTTGCTTTGGCATTTAGTTGTGCCTTCCTTCTATCATTATCATCCCAATCTTTTTCAAGCTTAGGTATAGCAATGTTATCAACATAGATAGAATGAATATGTGGTCCATTAATTAGGATGCTCCAAACATCATAATCTTGGGCTTGGATAAATATCCTCATTCTAGACTTCCAATAGGTATAGTTAGCTTCATTGAACAATGGAGGCCTATTGGTGGATTACCCCTCACTAAGAAAAGATACAAAAGGGGTTGTCATCTTAATCTTTTACTCTTTTTAAGGATTGTGTGGAGTGATTGATTAAAACCCAATTTGATTTTGATGAGCTCAAAGCATTTGAGTATATCTCTTGTTTACTAATGAATTCAATTAAGTGTTTCAGTGAAAATCTTGTCTAAGTGTCTCTAGACTTAGTTCATAATATTTTGGATAAGTTAAGAAGTCAGCCTGAACCAAAGTCTGAGACTCGAGTCGACTCCAGAGTATCACGAGTCGACTCCAAGCGTATCAAGTTCACTGGCACGGGCTCGAGTCGACTCCGGATAAGTACGAGTCGACTCCGACTTAGAACAGACAGACGAACAGAAAGCATCAACTCAAAACCTGTCAGCGAGTCGACTCCTGAAGTGCGCGAGTCGACTCCTGAAGTGCGCGAGTCGACTCCGATGTTCACCGAGTCGACTCCAGGGTAGCAAGAGTCGACTCCAAGGAGCCACAGGCAGAAAAGTCAGAGAGCAGTTTTTGGGTCTGAGATTCGAGTCGACTCCAGTGGAACGCGAGTCGACTCCGATGGTTGGCAAGTCGACTTCAAAGAAAGTGAGAGTCGACTCTCAGAGGAACACAAGGAAAAAGTCAGAGAACGTTTTTCGAACTCTGAGATTCGAGTCGACTCCCGCAATACGCGAGTCGACTCCGAGACTCCGAGACTCCGCGACCACAAAGAAGACAGAAGACCAATTTACTGTCTCTGAGATTCGAGTCGACTCCCAGACAGCTAGAGTCGACTCCAAGGCAGCTCTACATCAAAAAGACAGAAGACAGTGTTTCGGAAACTGAGAGCCGAGTCGACTCCGGGGAAGTTCGAGTCGACTCCAAGACTGGACGAGGCAAAAGACAGAAGATAGGGAGTTCGGGCTCTGAGCGCCGAGTCGACTCCCAGGATTGTCGAGTCGACTCGAGTGGACCAAATTCAAAAATAGATCCACGGACTCCATGGGATGAGCCGACTCCGAGAAAGCCAAGTCAGCTCCAGAAGTTAGCGAGTCGACTCCAGGTCAAGACGAGTCGACTCCCAATCTAAGAGGCTACTTTAATTCAAATCCGAAACAGTTGCCGAGTCGACTCCAGAAAAGCATGAGTCGACTCCCGCTACAGCCGAGTCGACTCCTGATCGCGCGAGTCGACTCCAAACCACCAACGGACACATTGTCAGGGTATACAGAGTGTGCAGAACGGGCAGAAAAAGCTCTCTAACGGCTAGTTTCCGTGGGGGTTGGTTTAAATAGCCACAGAGGACTGTAGCAAAGTAGAGAACAACCATTCCACTCCAAGTAATCAAGCTTTCAATCTCTGCAACTTGTTCTTCAACGAAAAAGAGGGAAGAGCAGCATTAACTGCATCCACCTACTTCTTCCCAACATTGAAAGAGCCTCCTCCTGCATTCAAGTCGACTACACATTCAAGAGAAGACCCGAAGTTCAAGAAGCCCTTCCTCTTCTCCAACTTAAAAGCGTTTGAGGGCTCTTAACTTCGTTATTGTTCATATTGCCATTTATCTGCTTTTGAGAAGCTGTATTTTTCTGTTTGTTCTTTTCATCTACACATTGTCTTTGCTTGGTTCAATCGGGGGATTGAATCAAGGGTATAGAGGTTGGTTGGTGAGCCGAGTGTAAAACCAACGTGTAAGGGTTCGATTGTGATCCCGGGAAAACAATCGGTGTTGGTTCTAGTCGGTGAGCCTGGAAAAACCGACCGAGTTCGTTGTGAGCTCGTAAAACAACAAGTTTGGTTGTGAGCTTGGAAAACAACCGGCTGTAATCCAAGGGGTTATAGTGAATTCCCAAGTGAGACTTGGGGAGTGGACGTAGGAGCAAGGGTTAGCTCCGAACCACTATAAAATTTGGTGTTTGTGATTGATTGTCTCTCTTTCTCTTACTCTCATATCACTCACAGCACATAGCAATTAATCGAACAACTTGCAATAGCTTTAATTAGTCATCCACATCGTTTTAAATTGTAAGATTATTTTAAAACCCAATTCACCCCCCCTCTTGGGTTGTCTATGTGGGCAACAAGTGGTATCAGAGCCTAAACTCTTCCACCCAAGAGTAAAAGATCGAAATGACAACCCCATTTGGATCTTCCTACATTGAGGGTCAGTCCACCCAAAGACCCCCATTCTTTAATGGATCCGACTACTCATATTGGAAGGCTAGGATGAGAATATTCATCCAAGCCCAAGACTATGAGATGTGGACCATTGTAGTAAATGGGCCATACATCCCATCCATATATGTAGAGGGTGTCACGGTACCCAAACTAGAAAAGGATTGGGATGAACATGACATGAGAAAGGCACAACTAAACTCTAAAGCTATGAATGTGCTTTATTGTGCCTTAGATAGAATTGAATTCAATAGGGTCTCAACTTGCAATTCTGCAAAAGAGATTTGGGACAGACTTGAAGTGACCCATGAGGGCACGAATCAAGTCAAAGAATCCAAAATAAATATTTTGGTTCATAAGTATGAACTATTTAAAAATGGATTCTAATGAAACAATCACATGCATGTTCACTAGGTTTACTGACATTGTCAATGGCCTAAAAAGCCTTGGCAAGAACTATACTAACAGTGAGCTTGTCAGGAAAATCCTTCGTTGTCTACCAAGGTCATGGGAAGCTAAAGTGACGGCAATCCAAGAAGCCAAGGACTTGAACAAGTTACCACTTGAGGAGCTTCTTGGATCCCTAATGACGCACGAACTAACCATGAAGCAACACAACGAGGAAGAGTCCTCCCATAAGAAAAAGGTAATAGCTCTTAAATCTACTTCATCTAACAAGGACTTGTCTTGCAGTAGCAGCAGTGAAGAAGAAGAACATGAGGAAGATGATGGTGAGGCTCTTCTTGTGCGCAAATTCAGAAAATTCATCAACCACAAGAAGTCCTATCATCAAAGGAGAGGCCCCTCAAATTCCTACCGCAAGGACAAAGGTAAGGAAAGGGAAAATGAGGGGATTGACTGCTATGAGTGTAAAAAACCGGGACACATCAGAGCTGAGTGTCCCTTACTAAAGAAGGGCAACAAGTACAAGAAGAAGAAAGCCCTCATCACCACCTTATCGGACTCCGACGCATCATCTTCATCATCGGATGAAGAACAAGAAGAAAAGGCCAATTTGTGCTTCATGGCCAATGAAAATGAGGTAACATCTGAATCACATCTCGATTTTTCTTTTGATGAACTTTATGATGCATTTAATGAATTAATGATAGAATATAAGGCCATAAATCTTAAGAATAAAGAACTAAAAATAGCTAAACAATCATATATACTTAAATGCGATAAACTAGTTAAGGATAAGGACTGTATCACTATAGAAAATCTAGAACTTAAGACAAGCAACCAACTCTTAATTAAGAAAACTAACACCTTAAGTAAAGATAACGAAGAACTAACTAAGGAATTCTCAGAACTTAAAAACCATAAACAAATCTTAAACAAGGATCTCACAAAAGAACTAAATGATCTAAAAGCAGAAAATCAAACACTAACTAAAGAACTTAACAAATACAAACCTTTGGTTGAAAAATTTACATATAGTTCTGAAAAGTTAAATATGATACTAAATAGTCAACGAGCAGTATTTAATAAAGCGGGTTTAGGATATAAACCAAGAAATAAACAAAAACTTCTTAGTAACTTCTTTGTTAAAGCTGGGGAAAGTAAAACTAAGAAAATAACCTGCTTTTGTTGTGGAACTATAGGTCATAAAGCAAATGTGTGTAATTTTAGGAAAGGTAAAACAAAAAGAAAAATTAAAAGGGTATGGGCTCCAAAAGGAACCAACTTGACTAACCATGAAGGACCCAAGAAAACTTGGGTACCTAAGATGATATGATTTGCTTGTGTAGGAGTGTCTTGCAGCCAAGGTCAACAAAAACTGCTGGTATTTGGATAGTGGCTGCTCAAGACACATGACGGGTGACAAGGATCAATTTTTCACCCTTGAAGCTAAGAAGGGAGGTGCTGTGACTTTTGGAGACAACAACCAAGGTCACATCATTGGTATTGGTAAAGTTCAAATTACCCCTTCTACTTTTATTGATAATATTAGATATGTTGATGGTCTTAAGCATAACTTATTAAGCATTAGTCAATTATGTGATAAAGGGTATGATGTTATGTTTAAACCATCACTATGCATTATAACAAACCCTAATGACAATAGTTTAGTTTTTAAAGGAATTAGACGTGGGAATGTGTATGTTGTAGACCTTGAAGATCTTGCCAAACATAACCAATGTCTAGTTGTTAATGAAACTAAGGATAATGATGCTAGCTGGTTATGGCACCGTAAGTTAGGTCATGCAAGCATGGACACAATAACTAAACTAGTTAAAAGAGATTCCGTGATAGGTTTGCCAAAATTAAAATTTGAGAAGAACAAAATATGTGAAGCATGTCAATTTGGCAAACAATCTAGGAACTCATTTAAATCCATAAAATGTGTCTCTACATCTAGACCTCTAGAATTATTACACATGGACCTATTCGGACCAACTAGAACCACTAGCCTAGGTGGAAATAAATATGGTCTAGTTATTGTAGATGACTATTCTAGATACACTTGGGTTATGTTCTTAGCACATAAAGATCAAGCTTTTTCAGTATTTAAAAAGTTTCATAAGAAAGTAACCAATGCTAGAGATACTTCAGTAATAGCCATTAGAAGTGACCATGGTACCGAATTCGAAAATCAGTCATTTGATGAGTTTTGTAGTAAAAAGGGGATAACCCATAATTTTTCTGCACCTAGGACACCACAACAAAATGGAGTTGTGGAGAGGAAAAATAGAGCTCTAGAGAAAATGGCTAGAACTATGTTATGTGAAAGTAACCTCCCTAAGTACTTTTGGGGAGAAGCCATTAATACTTCTTGTCATATACTAAATAGAGTTCTATTGAGACCCATCATAAAGAAAACACCTTATGAACTTTGGAAAAACAGAAAACCAAAAGTTAATTATTTTCATGTTTTTGGATGTAGATGTTTTGTTCATAATAATGGGAAAGATAATCTAGGTAAATTTGACTCTAAATCTGATGAGGGAATATTCTTAGGTTACTCTACAACTAGTAAAGCCTATAGAGTCTTTAATAAAAGAACCTTAGTTATAGAAGAATCTATACATGTTGTATTTGATGATTCTAGTAACATCTCCTCTAGTAAGAAAGTTAACTTTGATGATGATGCTGAAATTCTTGAAGAAAAGATAGATGAGATGACATTACAAGATGATAATCAAAAATTGATTGAAGGAGCATCATCAAGCCAAGAGGCTATTGTGAATCATGGGCTAACTAAAGCTTGGAGGTATGCTCACGGGCATCCTAAGGAACTAATTCTAGATGATCCATCTCAACCGGTTAGGACTAGAGCATCTCTTAGAAATTTAAATAACCATCTAGCTTTCGTCTCACACTTTGAGCCCAAACATATAGAAGAAGCCGAAAATGATGTAAATTGGATAAATGCAATGCAAGAAGAATTAAACCAATTTACTAGAAACAAGGTATGGAATCTAGTAGAGAGACCTTCTGAATATCCGATTATAGGTACTAAATGGATTTATAAAAATAAACTTGATGAAAATGGAATTGTTATAAGGAATAAGGCTAGACTAGTAGCAAAGGGTTATAATCAAGAAGAAGATATAGATTTTGATGAAACCCTTGTTCCTGTAGCTAGACTTGAGGCTATTAGATTATTATTAGCATATGCATGCTCTAAGGATTTCAAACTATTTCAAATGGATGTAAAAAGTGCATTTTTAAATGGGTATATAAATGAGGAGGTATATGTAGAACAACCTCCTGATTTTGAAAATCATCAATACCCTAATCATGTATATAAACTGAACAAAGCACTTTATGGTTTAAAACAAGCACCTAGAGCATGGTATGAGAGGCTTAGCAAATTCCTACTAGAATATGAGTTCTCTAGGGGTAATGTAGATACAACACTATTTCTGAAAAAGAAAAACCAAGATATGCTACTAGTACAGATTTATGTTGATGATATCATTTTCGGTGCTACTAACAATCGCCTCTGCGAAGAATTTGCTGATTTGATGCAGAGTGAATTTGAGATGAGCATGATGGGAGAGCTGAACTACTTCCTCGGGCTTCAAATCAAACAGTCTGAAGGAGGCATCTTCATCAATCAAGCCAAATATATCAAGGAGATGCTCAAGAAGTTTGACATGGAGGGAAACAAGTCAATCCGCACCCCCATGAGCTCATCATGCAAATTAGACCAAGATGAATCAGGTAAATCTGTAGATCAGAAACTGTATAGAGGTATGATAGGATCTTTATTGTATCTTACTGCAAGTAGACCTGATATTATGTTTAGTGTCTGCATGTGTGCTAGATTTCAGGCTAATCCTAAGGAATCACATCTAGTTGCAGTTAAGAGAATTTTTAAATACTTAATAGGAACTAAGAATATAGGGTTATGGTACTCTAAAGAATCTAGCCTAAACTTAATAGGATACACAGATTCAGACTTCGCTGGATGTAAGCTTGATAGAAAAAGTACCAGCGGGTCTTGTCAATTTCTAGGAGAAAACCTAATCTCATGGTTTAGCAAGAAACAAAACTCGGTTGCATTATCTACTGCTGAAGCTGAATATGTTGCAGCCGGGAGTTGTTGTGCTCAAATCTTGTGGATCAAACAACAATTAGAAGATTATGGCATTAAACAAGATAAAATACCTATTAACTGTGATAATACAAGTGCCATTAATCTAACTAAAAATCCAATTCAGCATTCAAGAACTAAACACATTGAGATAAGACATTACTTCATAAGAGATCATGTACTGAATGGTGATGTAACACTACAATTTGTTTGTACTGATGATCAATTAGCAGATATTTTTATAAAATTCCTAAGTGAAGAGAGGTTTAGTGTGCTTAGGAGGGGATTAGGAGTGATTGATCCTCCTAGTGGTAGTTTCCACTAGATTCGTTGATTTTGATGATTAGATTGTGGTTAAAATAGAGTTTCTTTTCAATGATCATCAAATCAGATCATAATTTAGTGATTTTTCCTCATTCGGCACGAACATAACATGATTTTTAGGTGCGTGCCAAAGTTAGAGACGACTCGAGTAAGTTTCAGAGTCGGCTCCTAAGGGGGAGTCGACTCGCGCATTTGCGGGAGTCGACTCGCAAAGATGGCAGCAGAGGGGGAGTTGACTCTCATATAGTCGGGAGTCGACTCGAGGTCTACAGGCGCATAAGGAGAGTCGACTCGCGCATATTCTGGAGTCGACTCGAGGTCGAGTCGACTCGCGACTCAGTGGAGTCGACTCGCAGTCGGGATCCGACTTTTTAACCCTAACTTTGTCGTTTCGAAAACACTTCTTTCTCAGCCGCCACTGTTCACAAGCCCTAGAGCCGACTCCTAGGTCGTCCCCGGTCGTCCCAAAGACCTTTTCCCGTCGATTTTTCACCGTCCCTTAGGGTTTTCCTCCCTTTCTAGGTCGTCCCCGGTCGTTCCCAAGCCTTCTCCGTCGACCTTTCACCATCCTTTAGGTTTTCATCCCGTTCTAGGTCATTATGCCGCGTAAAACCGTAGTCCGGAAGAGGTCCCGACCCGAGGCCGGTCCCGAGAGGCGCTCCAAGGCTCGGCACGATCCCGCGAGGCCACAACCTCCGGCTCGTTCCCCCGCCAAGGGCGGTTCCCGCGAGGCCATTAGCCGGGAAGGCCGTCACCACCGGGAGATATGTCGACCTCGACTATCTCTCCCGGGAAGGGTTCACTATAAGTGATAGACTTAGGGCCTAGGGCTTAGAGTACTTCCTCACCTTAGATCTCCCCACATATCCAGGGCTCATTAGAGAGTTTTACGGTACCGTCCATCGGGGAGATGGGGGTATCGAGGGCACGGTAGCCGGTGTCCCTCTGTTCATTACGGAGGATCTTATTGCCCACATCCTCCACCTTCCACTAGTAGGGGTGGCTCCCACACATCCCGAGGACAGGGTTGAGGCCCTTACGGCCGTTCTAGGGCATCCACCCCAGTCACCCTTAGACGAGGTATCCGCTAGCTCACTTCCGATTGAGATGCGGATCCTCCTAAGTATATTGTCTAGGTCCATCTTCCCTAAGACCGGGAGATTTGACTTTGTATCTGAGAGAGACCTAGCTCTCATGTTCTACATGCTTCATGACACCCCAATCAACTTCCCCAAACTCATATATCGATACATGTGTGAGCCACTAGACAGACCTAGGCTCACTTTGCCCTACGGTATGGTCTTCACCTTGTTATTTAGGAAGTACGAGATTCCTATCCCTGAGGGGGAACCCTTTCGCGCATTGCGATGGACTGATCGCACGCGTGCAGGGACCCTACACAGGATGGGGTTTCGGAAGATAGAGGGGACATGGGTTAGGAAGTCCTCCATCACCACACAGACCACCAGACACTCCCCTAGTCCTAAGCCAGATTCTGACTATCCTGACTTACCGGACTTTCCATCCACTTCTGCTCCTACCACCTCCGCCGGACCCTCCTCCTCGGCTCCACCATCTATGGAGGTCCGCATCGCTCCTGAGCAGCTCCGGGAGCTGCGGCAGGAGATAGTCCGAGATCTGAGGGATGAGTTGCTTCGGGAGCTCCGAGGTTCGGTGCCTGCTCCCTCTTCCGCTCCATCTTCAGCGTTGGTCCCTTCCCTGACGGCCGTGACTGACATGACGGCTCATGTGCGGGAAGAGATCTACAACATGAGGACTTTGCTCCAGGCCCAGTTTCATAGCATGAGTGAGGTCACGAGCACCACTCGACAGATGAGGGAGGACATTGGTCGTGACATGCACACCACTACCGAGGGGGCCGAGCGCTTGTCGAATGTGCTCATCGACAAGCTGGACGCACTTCAGACGTCGGTGACTGAGCTCTCTACTACACATAGCAGAGCCACTTCGTCCATTATCACTCAGCTCGGGCATGTTACAGATGCAGTCACCCTCCTCATGGAGCAGAGCAGATTGAGAGGAGGAGCTACATCCTCGAGAGGAGGAGCCACGTCCTCAAGAGGAGGAGATACATCCTCGAGAGGAGGAGCCACGTCCTCGAGAGGAGGAGATACATCTTCGAGAGGAGGAGCTACATCCTCGAGGAGACCATAGCTACTTTTTGTGTTTTGTTTTGACTGTATTGTTTTGCCTTATTTTTTGTACTCTCAAATGTATTTACATGCAAATCAATACAATGAGTAGCCATATTTTCTTCAATTCTGTGCCATTTGATGATTGATTGGTTGTGCCATTGATTGTGTGTGCTTACCTTCTTTTTGATACGATGACAAAAAGGGGGAGAAATATGTATAAAATATGTAAAAGGAATCAATGAAAATCAAAAAAAAACTGTTAAAACATACAAAATTTGTTCTAAGTGGATTTGGTACCTCGAGGCTCATTATCTCTCTTTTGGGGCTCCTAATAGAGTAATCTCCAGAATCTATTCAAGGGATATTCGGAGATTAGCTGAATCCTACTCAAGAACAAATTGACAGATTTTTCCTCTAAAAACAAAAAATTCAGTTCAAAAATCAGTTCCTCCATCTCCAAAATCAGTTTGAGGGCTTCTTACTCTTCCTTGCTTAAATTGTTTAAATACGCTTTTGAGAAGCTACCTTTTTGTTTGTGTCAAACTATTTGTTACTTACTTGATTCAATCAGGGGATTGAATCAAGGGTGTTAAGGTTTGTTGGTGAGCCAAGGTTAAAACCAACGGTGTAAGGGTTTGATTGTGATCCCGGAAAAATAATCGGGTGGTTCTAGTCGGTGAGCCTGTGAAAACCGACCGAGCTCGTTGTGATCTCGTAAAACAACAAATTGGGTTGTGAACTTGTAAAACAACCGGCTGTAATCCGAGGGATTATAGTGAACTCCCAAGTGAGGCTTGGGGAGTGGACGTAGGAGCAAGAGTTAGCTCCGAACCACTATAAAATTGCTTGTGTTTGTGATTGTTTCATTGTCTCTTCCTTTCCCTTCATCCACTGCATATAGCAACTAATTAATCCACTCGCAAAAGTTTTAATTAGTTACTCACAAAGTCTTTTAATTGCAAATATTATTTTAAAATCCAATTCACCCTCCCTCTTGGGTTGTCTATCTGGGCAACAGATACCAATGATGTGACCTTGGTTATTGTCTCCAAAAATCACCGCACCTCCATTTTTAGATTCTAGGGTGAAGAATTGCTCCTTGTCACCCGTCATGTGTCTTGAGCAGCCACTATCCAAGTACCAACAGTATTTATTGAGCTTGGCTACAAGACACTCCTACACAAAGAAATCATACAATCTTAGGTACCCAAGTTTTCTTGGGTCCTTCAAGGTTAGTTATGTTGGTTCCTTTTGGAACCCAAATCTTTTTAATCTTTTTTTTAGATTCTGTTTTTCAATAGTTACATATATTAGCTTTATGTCCTACTCTACCACAACAAAAATAGGTTACATTTTAGTTTTACTTTCACCGACTTTTATGAAGAAGTTTTTGAGGAATTTTTGCTTGTTCTTGGGCTTATACCCTAACCCTGCTCTATTAAACATAGCTCTTTAACTATTAAGGATCATATCAAGTTTTTCAGAGCTATAGGTAAATTTTTCAACAATAGGTTTATATTTTTTAAGTTCTTTGGTTAATTTCAAGTTTTCTTCACTCAATGATTTAATATTAGTAATTGAATTATCTTTTAAAGTATGATTACTATTTTTAAGTTCGGAGATTTCTTTAGTTAGACTTTCTTTATCTTTAATTAAGGCATCAGTTTTTTGAGTTAGCAATTGGTTGCTTGTTTTAAGTTCTAAATATTCTTTGACAATAGAGTCCTTCTCCTTAATCAATTTATCATTTTTATGAATGTAGGACTAATTAGCTAGCTTCAATTCTTTGTTTTTAAGGTTTATTCTCCTATATTCATCCATTAGTTCATTAAAGGCATCATACAATTCTTCAAAAGTAAAATCTAAATGAGTTTCAGACATTACCTCTTTTTCGTTTGCCATAAGGCAGAAATTAGCTTTCTCCTCTTATTCCTCTTCCGATGATGATGATGATTTATCAGAGTCAGTCCATGTGATGATAAGAGCTTTCTTCTTTTTGTACTTATTGCTCTTCTTCAGCAAGGGACAGTTGGCTCTAAAATGACCCGGCTTCTTGCATTCATAGCATCTGATTCCCTCACTTTTCCTTTCCTTACCTTTATCCTTGTTGAAGGAACTCGAGGGAACTCTCCTCTTATGGAAAGGCTTCTTCCGATTGATGAATCTTCTGAATTTTCGCACAAGAAGAGCCTCTTCTTCATCTTCCTCATTGTCTTCTTCTTCACTGCTGCTACTGCAAGAAAGATCCTTGTTAGAAGAAGTAGACTTGAGGGCAATTACCTTTTTCTTATGGGAGGATTCTTCTTTACTGTGTTGTTTCATTGTGAGCTCATGCGTCATTAGAGATCCAAGAAGCTCCTCGAGTGGCAGCTTGTTCAAGTTTTTTGCTTCTTGGATTGCAGTGACCTTGGCTTTCCATGACCTTGGTAAAGAGCGAAGAATTTTTCTGACAAGATCACTGTTAGTATAACTTTTGCCAAGACTTTTTAAGCCGTTGACAATATCAGTAAATCTTGTGAACATGCAAGAAATGGTTTCATTAGACTCCATTTTAAATAGTTCATATTTGTGAACTAGCATGTTAATTTTAGATTCTTTGTCTTGATTTGTGCCCTCGTGGGTCACTTCAAGTCTATCCCATATCTCTTTTGTAGAATTACAAGTAGAGATTCTATTGAATTCATTAAGGTCCAAGGCACAATAAAGAACATTCATTGCTTTGGCATTTAGTTGTGCCTTCCTTCTATCATTATCATCCCAATCTTTTTCAAGCTTAGGTATAGCAATGTTATCAACATAGATAGAATGAATATGTGGTCCATTAATTATGATGCTCCAAACATCATAATCTTGGGCTTGGATAAATATCCTCATTCTAGACTTCCAATAGGTATAGTTAGCTTCATTGAACAATGGAGGCCTATTGGTGGATTACCCCTCACTAAGAAAAGATACAAAAGGGGTTGTCATCTTAATCTTTTACTCTTTTTAAGGATTGTGTGGAGTGATTGATTAAAACCCTATTTGATTTTGATGAGCTCAAAGCATTTGAGTATATCTCTTGTTTACTAATGAATTCAATTAAGTGTTTCAGTGAAAATCTTGTCTAAGTGTCTCTAGACTTAGTTCATAATATTTTGGATAAGTTAAGAAGTCAGCCTGAACCAAAGTCTGAGACTCGAGTCGACTCCAGAGTATCACGAGTCGACTCCAAGCGTATCAAGTTCACTGGCACGGGCTCGAGTCGACTCCGGATAAGTACGAGTCGACTCCGACTTAGAACAGACAGACGAACAGAAAGCATCAACTCAAAACCTGTCAGCGAGTCGACTCCTGAAGTGCGCGAGTCGACTCCGATGTTCACCGAGTCGACTCCAGGGTAGCAAGAGTCGACTCCAAGGAGCCACAGGCAGAAAAGTCAGAGAGCAGTTTTCGGGTCTGAGATTCGAGTCGACTCCAGTGGAACGCGAGTCGACTCCGATGGTTGGCAAGTCGACTTCAAAAAAAGTGAGAGTCGACTCTCAGAGGAACACAAGGAAAAAGTCAGAGAACGTTTTTCGAACTCTGAGATTCGAGTCGACTCCCGCAATACGCGAGTCGACTCCGAGACTCCGAGACTCCGCGACCACAAAGAAGACAGAAGACCAATTTACTGTCTCTGAGATTCGAGTCGACTCCCAGACAGCTAGAGTCGACTCCAAGGCAGCTCTACATCAAAAAGACAGAAGACAGTGTTTCGGAAACTGAGAGCCGAGTCGACTCCGGGGAAGTTCGAGTCGACTCCAAGACTGGACGAGGCAAAAGACAGAAGATAGGGAGTTCGGGCTCTGAGCGCCGAGTCGACTCCCAGGATTGTCGAGTCGACTCGAGTGGACCAAATTCAAAAATAGATCCACGGACTCCATGGGATGAGCCGACTCCGAGAAAGCCAAGTCAGCTCCAGAAGTTGGCGAGTCGACTCCAGGTCAAGACGAGTCGACTCCCAGTCTAAGAGGCTACTTTAATTCAAATCCGAAACAGTTGCCGAGTCGACTCCAGAAAAGCATGAGTCGACTCCCGCTACAGCCGAGTCGACTCCTGATCGCGCGAGTCGACTCCAACCCACCAACGGACACATTGTCAGGGTGTACAGAGTGTGCAGAACGGGCAGAAAAAGCTCTCTAACGGCTAGTTTCCGTGGGGGTTGGTTTAAATAGCCACAGAGGACTGTAGAAAAGTAGAGAACAACCATTCCACTCCAAGTAAGCAAGCTTTCAATCTCTGCAACTTGTTCTTCAACGAAAAAGAGGGAAGAGCAGCATTAACTGCATCCACCTACTTCTTCCCAACATTGAAAGAGCCTCCTCCTGCATTCAAGTCGACTACACATTCAAGAGGAGAGCCGAAGTTCAAGAAGCCCTTCCTCTTCTCCAACTTAAAAGCGTTTGAGGGCTCTTAACTTCGTTATTGTTCATATTGCCATTTATCTGCTTTTGAGAAGCTGTATTTTTCTGTTTGTTCTTTTCATCTACACATTGTCTTTGCTTGGTTCAATCGGGGGATTGAATCAAGGGTATAGAGGTTGGTTGGTGAGCCGAGTGTAAAACCAACGTGTAAGGGTTCGATTGTGATCCCGGGAAAACAATCGGGGTTGGTTCTAGTCGGTGAGCCTGGGAAAACCGACCGAGTTCGTTGTGAGCTCGTAAAACAACAAGTTTGGTTGTGAGCTTGGAAAACAACCGGCTGTAATCCAAGGGGTTATAGTGAATTCCCAAGTGAGACTTGGGGAGTAGACGTAGGAGCAAGGGTTAGCTCCGAACCACTATAAAACTTGGTGTTTGTGATTGATTGTCTCTCTTTCTCTTACTCTCATATCACTCACAGCACATAGCAATTAATCGAACAACTTGCAATAGCTTTAATTAGTCATCCACATCGTTTTAAATTGTAAGATTATTTTAAAACCCAATTCACCCCCCCTCTTGGGTTGTCTATCTGGGCAACAAATTGAAATACCAATCGATATGAGAGCACCTGCTCTGATACCACTTGTTGCCCAAGGAGACAACCCAAGAGGGGGGGTGAATTGGGTTTTAATTAAATATGACCAATTAAAAGTATAATGAGTAATTAACTAAATCTATTGCAAGCAAATTAGTTAGTTTACTAAGATGCAGTGAGTAAAGAGAGAGAAAGAGACAACAACCAATACAAACACAGACAAGTTTATAGTGGTTCGGAGCCAACTCTTGCTCCTACGTCCATTCCCCAAGCCGCACTTCGGTGTTCACTATAATTTCTAGGATTACAGCCGGTTGTTTTACAAGCTCACAACCCAACTTATTATTTTCACGAGATTACAACGAACTCGGTCGGTTTTCACAGGCTCACCGACTAGAACCATCCGATTATTTTTCCGGATTCATAATCAAACCCAGTTAATTTTTTCCGGTTCACCAACCACAATCTTACACCGTTGGTTTTATATTTGGCTCACCAATAAACCTTACAACTCTTGATTCAATCCTCTGATTGAATCAAGTAAGAAAAACAAAGTTTGGGAGTTCACAAATAAAGCTTCTAAAAAGCATATGTGAGAACAATATAAGCAAAGTAAAGTTAGAAGCCCTCAAACAGATTTTAGATGGGAAAGTAGGAGCTTCTCGATTTCTGAGTCTCCTCTTGAAAGCACTGAAGATTGGAGGATAGTAGTAGAGCCTTGAATGCGAAGGAAGTACTTCTCGGATTGAGTTGAATGCACCTTTTCCTTCTTTTGCTTGTATTTACTCTTAACAAGCTCTTGGTAGTTGAAATGCTTTAATGCTCAGATAGAATAGCTCTCTTGTTGTCTACTACTGTTCACTCTGGCTATTTAAGTGGTTCCATTCGAAAACTAGCCATTAGAGAGTGATTTGGAGCCGTTCTATCCCGTCTGCACATCCTGACAATGTATCCGTTGGGATCAGAGTCGACTCGGCTGTTGCTGGAATCGACTCATGCTTTACTAGAGACGACTGGCCCGTTGTTCAGGATTTGAATTAAAGTGCTTGTCTCGTCCTCGAGTCGACTCGGACCAAACCTCGAGTCGACTCGACAACATCTTGAGATGACTCGGGCACTTAGGAGTCAGCTCGTTTTTAGGATTTTAGAAATCCATCTTTCTGTTTTTCTTCCTCGAGTCGACTCGGATTTTCTTAGAGTCGACTCGGCTGTCTTGAGAGGCGACTCGAGATCTTGAGGAGATGATTCGTTCTCAGAGTCTGAAAAACCGATTCTCTGTCTATTGAACTGATCTGCCTCGGAGTCGACTCGCGCTTTGTTGGAGTCGACTCGGCTGACTTGGGGGTCGACTCTGGAACTCTTGAAGTCGACTCGTTCATAGGGTTTCCGAGATTGGTTCTTTACTTTTCAGACTGCTTTCCTCTGGGAGTCGATTCGAACATAACTAGGAGTCGACTCGCCAAACGTCGGAGTCGACTCGGTAACAGGGTCTAAAATCCATTGTTCTGTGTTTCTATCTATTACCCTTTAGAGTCGATTCAGAACCGTCGGGAGTCGACTCGGCAAGCATCGGAGTCGACTCGAAACCTTTTGGAGTCGACTCGCTGACAGGGTCTGAAACTCTTCTTTCGATCTTTCTGTCTATTCTTAGTCGGAGTCGACTCGTAGAGTACCGGAGTCGACTCGAGCTTGTGCCAGAACCTTTAAACCACTCAGAGTCGACTCGTAATCTTCCGGAGTCAACTCGGGATGCAAACTTTGGTTCAAATTGAGTCCAATACTTATCCAAATTACTTTAAACCAGAGCTTAGGGCACTTAACTAGAAATTCACACATATTTGCCTGAAACACTAGATTGAATTTATTAGTACAATATAAAATATACTCAAATGCTTTGAGCTCATCAAAATCAAATAGGGGTTTACTCAATCACTCCACACAAAAGGTTCTGAAAATTCTAAGATTGTGCCATCCTCTTCTTCTCCTTCCTCTCCTTCATCTCCATCCTTCATTGTTGCCCAGAGATGGTCACCCAAGAGGGGGGTGAATTGGGTGTTTTAAAACTTTTTGTCTAATTAAAAATAAAACACACAAATGTATGAGCTAAAGTAAAAATAAAGGTATGAAAACAGACAATCGCAAACACAAGCTTTTATAGTGGTTCGGAGCTTCCACTGCTCCTACATCCACTCCCCAAAGTACCTTTGGGAATTTCCACTATAATCCAAGATTACAGTACGGTATTTTTGCGAGTTCACTACCCAACTCGTTGTTTTACACCGGGCTAACAACAAACCCTATAACCCCCAATTTCACCTAGGCTTGGGACGCCTTTCCCTTGTTCCAAGTCCCTTGACTGGAACAAGCACAATATTGAAAAAGTTTTACAAAAGATTTGAAAGCTCTAAATAAGCAAATATAACATTGATAAACAATGAAACCCGGAAGAACCCTTTTAGCCGTTGGAAGCGTGGGAAATGGTGGTTCTTCCGATGTGGATCGCGTTGGCTTGAATGTGAGCTTTGAATGCCGAACGGGAGAGAGTAGTTGAGCACGAAATCAGTTGGGAAACTTGAAGGCACTTGATTTCTTCACTTGAATGCACTGACTCCCTTGAACCTCTTTTTCTTTCTTCTCTCTTGAATGATCTTGTGTTGGGTTGGTGAGAAGTTGTTGGAAAGCACTTAAGAGCTCCCTTTTATAGCCCAAAAAGCAAATATAGCCGTTAGAGATAAAGTTAAAGAGATTTGAAATTCAAACCAAACCTGTAAAAGTTGTCAGTCGCGTCCCAGGTGCTCCGGAGACGTCTCCGCTTCATCGCGAGACGTCTCGGCTGTAAGATTTTACTTTTGACGATGTTTGGGGTCGACTCGGCGCTTTACGGGGACGACTCTGGAAATGAGCCGTTTGAATACTTGTTTTTCTGTTTTTCTGAGAGGGTCGCCTCGGCACTTTACAGGGACGTCTCGGCTTGTTTGCGCTTTTTGCATGGGGACGACTCCGCTGCCTTGGGGACGACTCCGCCGTTATATCTCCGAAAAACAAGTCTTCTGGAATTCTCTGAGAGAGTCGACTCCGCTCTTTCAGGGGACGTCTCCGCTGCCTTATCACCGAAAAAGACATCCTCAGGAAAACCCTGAGAGAGTCGACTCCGCTACCTCGGGGACGACTCGGGAAGTCTGCTTTTTACTTGCGGGGACGACTCCGCGACCTGTGGAGACGGCTCGCGCGCATCTCTTGAAATCAGCCTTTCTGCCGCCACTGAGAGAGTCGACTCCGCTACTGAGAGAGTCGACTCCGACCCTGCGAGATGTTAGAAGTATGCCCTAGAAGCCAATTTGGCTGACGCATTATTTTATTCTGGGACATAAATTTGTACTTGACCTAATAATGAATTTATTAGAATGGGCATTCTTTTCATTCATGTTCTTATGTGTCCATGAATCGTCCAAGAAATTAATAAGATGATGACGCATATTCTCAAGAGTTGAGAATTTGAGGCATGTGTCATTGGTGATTAATTTCTGAATTGCTCCTGATCGATGGATCATCACGAGGACGGTGATCGATCCGCTGAGATTAGTGCACAGATCGCTTTCTTTGATGGACGAGTCTTGAGTCCACAGTGTGGCGACACTGGAGCAATTGTGCAAGTGCTTGTTAGAGAACAAGGGTACTGAGCGTGACCATAGCAAGTAGTCACTTGGATGTCTATCCACTCGTCAGTGACTTACTTGATGCTGTAGTTATATGACTGGTCCTTTGACCTGCGATGCCTCGGCTATTCACAGTGAGGTTGCTGTAGTTTGACGAGCACATAAACATGAGCCCTAGCCAATTGGGTTCTTGTGGTGCAGATTGGCTGCAGTAGGTTCATTGTAGGAGTAGGGGTGCATCTAGATAGAATCTATCGATCTTGATAGGTTAAGAGAGATCCTATGTGATTTATGAGACTGAGTTCGTAAATCCTCGGCCGGGGTAGTATGTACAGTGGAAAAGGAGTTTTCCATTCTCGAACTTAAGTCGAATAAATCTTGACATATGACAGACGATGGGGTTTGACGAGTTATCCATGACCTCCGTCCTGTAGGGATCCACGATAGAAGGACTATATTATATACTAACTGCACCTAGAGGTTCATCATTCCATTCTGCTGGGTAGCCACTACATGCTGCTAGGTGTCACTGGTGGATGGTGAGACTCACAGGGACTATCTTGATGATTGATGATCCCCGGTGAGTTGAGTTGGAATTGTTCCAACCCATTGAAAGGAGTTTTCAATGATATTGTGATAGAGATCGCAGTATATCTCACTACCAGACAGAATAGAACCTATGGGGTCACACACAATAGAGGTATTGACCGATCCGATGGTTGAGTTGTGATTTGGAATCACAATAGTTCATGATTATCAATTTGATTGATAATTAATTAACCCACTAAGAGTTAGTGAGTTGAAGAAGGAGTAATTGCAATTGGATTGCAATTCAATTGAATCAATTGGACTTAATTAATTGGGCTTGATCTTATTAAATAAGAGTCCTACTTGGAGTAGGACTCCAAGAGTCCTAATTAGATTAGGACTTCAAATTTAATTAAAGTCCTACTTGGAGTAGGATACCTAGAGTCCTAATTGGATTAGGACTAAAATTAAATAAATCCTAATTGGATTAGGATTCCTAAAGTCCTAATTATTTTTGATCTAATAAATTAAGATGACTCCTAATTGGATTAGGATTGAAGAATTTAAATGAGTCAAGATTCAATTGGGTCATAATTGGATTAGGACTCATATGGATAAGTCCTAATTGATTCATAAATTGATTGAGATCTAATTAGATTAGACCTCAATTGTGAGGGGATTAAAAGGGGCTGAAAGTGGGGCCCACGCACCTCATGAGATGAGGCTTGGGCGTGGGACATGAGAGGATTAGAGGGAGGGGCGTACGCCCCTCCTCTTGCCAAAAGATAGACGTGAGCTCCTAATTTGTAGGAGCTCACGCCTAGGGTTCAAACAAAAAAAAAGGGAGCATGTGGCCCCCTCTTCTCATAAAAGAAAGAGGATACGGCAGCCCCCCTCTCCCATGATGGTTTTCAGCCGCACACAAACAAAAAAAAAAAAAGAAGAAAAGGGGAAACAAAAGTGGGGCCCAAATCATGGATTTTTCTTCCCGTGAGAGCTCCTCCCCTCTCTCTGGTTTTTGTGCCGTGAGAGCTCCTCCCCTCTCCCCCTTTTTGTGCCGTGAGAGTGCCTCCTCCCCTCTTGGTTTTTGTGCCATGGGCAAGCCTCCTTCCTCTTGGGGTTTTCAGCCATGAGCATCAAAGAAAAATAGGGTGGTGTATGGCTTTCTCTCTTCACCCTTCTTCCATCCACAAGAATAAAAGAAAAAGGAGGCAGCAAGATGGGATCTTCTTCCTCCCTTTCAAGTCCTTCTTCTTCCTCTTGAGATCTATCAAAGAGTTGATAAATCAAGAGAGGATTTCAGCCATCAAAACATATCTCTGCAAGGGAGCTAGCACCCCGGGGAGATTAGAGAGTTTGGATTGGTTCTCTGCCTCGTGTGGATACCCGTAGAGGCCGGACGCGTGTGCGGCTTCAAGTGAACCTTTCAACAAATACCACGATCATCAGATTGCAGTGAATATCTACCCGCACAAGGTGAAGATCTGATCTTCCTAATATTATGTAAAAGTATTTAATCCCAATCTATCTACGAACGACGGTTTTAAAATATGTTCATGCGATGAACGGAATCTCGCGCATGTATTCCGCTGCGCGCAGAATTTTTCTGAAATTTTCTGCGGCGTGCGAGGGATTCCAACAGTGGTATCAGAGCCATGGTTGCGTAGATTAAGATTAGGATTAAATGATTAAGGCATAGTAGATCTGAAAATTTAAAGATTATGCTTGCTGAATTTTTCTGCATGCAGAATTTTCAGCTTGCTGATTTTTCTGCATGCTGATTTTCTATGCGATTAGATTAATGATTCTATTGATTTGTTAATGAGATTAAAAATATTTAGAATCATATCTTGCATGATCAGCAACTCATAAGATGACATAATCTGTTAAATATTCAGATCTGTAAATTTTATTTAATGCATGAGATGCGTATGGTGATGATCATGGATGGACCCTTTACATGTGCTGAAATGTTCTGTGATGTTCTGTGATGTTATGTGATGCATGTAAATCAGATTTTCAGATGCCTGCGTGCATCTTATATTGATGTATTAGAGACCTGCGTGTCTCATGAAAAAGGGTTGTAACTATTATTTAATTTTATTTATTTTTAAAGTTATCTGGGATGTAATCTGTGATGTGTTGCATGTCAATGGTTGATCGGTGCATGCCTCTACAAGCACGATTTGCGCGGATCGAGATCAAGGGTTGATTGGAGATGGATCAAGGAGTTGATCGCAATTGGACCAAGGGTGCTCAAGATCGAGTCAAGAGTTGAAGACGATCTAACCAATTGACGTGCATGTGCTTATACTATGACCCCATCCTGGATCCATGATCATCACCAGTTTAATTTTTGTTATTATGCCTGGATGTTTATGTTTATGTTTATGCATAGCGGGTAGATAATTATTTGCATGAGATGTAGATAATTAAATGAAAGAGACCTAAATTAAATCTTCTCGAAAATATTAAGTCTAGCGGTCTTCCACCGTAGTAGAGCTGCTAAGGTCTTTCCGGCGTTGATTTGTCTCGGCTGGATACAGTGGGCAAGTTGCATCGGGGGACTGGACCTCTCTATTAGGCATGAGATGTTGTAGGGGTAAAGATAGGGTTGGGCCCAATAACTGTTAGGTGAGGGACCCAATGACGGCTTTACTTCTGCGGTTATACGGTGGGTCCGACTTAACTAAGGAATGGGGCCAATAACTGTTAGGTGAGGTCTTCATTACTTAGAGACCTGATAGCGCTACAACTTGCTTGAGAAGCATTGTACAAGAGTTGTACACTCATCGTTTATTTATCACCAATAACTGTTAGGTGAGGTGGTATGTAAATTGGTGGGACCGTAGCACCCCACTTGAAACCTAGAGTCGCAAGGTTTCCGTTTCTCTACTAGAGGAGTGTGAGAGATTCGAGAAAATAGTGGGAGGTATATTTGTTTTAAAAGGCCCTAAAATAAATAGAGATTAAGTACAAAATTCTAATTAGAATCTTTACTCTCTGAGGATTAGAAATTCAACTTCTAGACTCTTAACTCATATCCTATAGAACAACCGTTTGACCAAACCCAATTATAAAGACTGGCTCAGCAAATTTCAAAATAGTTTTGAATTGTGAGAAATTAGGGTATGTGCTAGACCATGGAATCCCCGTGTTACCAATCCGTCCGATCACTGATCAGCGTAAGACGCATGCTAAGTGGACGAACAATGACAATAAAGTTAGGTGCTGCACAAAGGCATCCATGTCCAATGAATTTTAATGCCAGCATGAGAACATGAAGATTGCCAGGGACATATTATATCACTTACAAGAGTTGTATGGTGAACAGAGTCATGCAGCATGTTTTGAAGTGTCCAAGAGGCTCTTCAAGGCCAAGATGTGTGATGGGCAGTCTATCCATGATCATGGTTTGACCATGATAAAGAACTTAGAGGAGCTTGAGAAGCTCGGCATGACCATGCACAAGGAATTGCAAACGGATTTGATCCCGCAATCCCTTCTAGCTTCATATGAACAGTTTATAGTAAATTACCATATGAACAAGATTGTATGCACCAAAATAGAATTGTTAAATAAAATTGGTAACTACCTTAGGGACCTTGAAGAGTTCAAGGGGCATCGTTCTCGCTGTCAAGTTGGTTTCTACTTCCAAGAGAGAGTCTACTTGGAAGAAGAAGAAACCTGTGAAAAGGCAGAAGACCGAGAAAAAGCCAAGTAAGGAAGTTCCAAGAAAAAGGCCGATTGCAAGGAAAAGTGTTTCCATTGCATCTTAAGACGGCCATTGGAAGAGGAACTGTCCTACATACATGGAAAGCATAAAGAGTAAGAAGGGTGACAGACCTTCAGAAGGTATGCCAGATATGCTCATTATTAAAAGGATACTTAGAGACTGTTACCTGTTGCAAACAGAAATTTGATTTCTGTATCTTGTTTAGCACAGAAAGATTTTTATAAGACTATTGTTCAATTTGTTTGAGAAATAAATTGGATGCATATGGTTTTATGATTGACCGTCTCTATCACTTACATTTGGATGTACCTGTGAATGTATCTAAGCAAACAGTGAGTACCATAGGATCCAAAAGGATCTAGAGATGAGATAAATCTAAAGTATTTATGGCACCTCAGGCTTGGTCATATAGGAGAAGACAGAATAAACAAATTGAAGAAATATGGGCTTCTGAGCTCATTGACTTTCGAGTCATATCCGATTTGTGAATTCTGCCTTCAAGGAAAGATGACCAAATTATCCTTTTTAGGACATGGGATAGGTCCACTGCGATACTTACCCTAGTACACACTTATGTGTGTGGCCCATTCGATGCGCAGGCTAGGGGTTGTAATTTTTTACTTCATTTACCGATGATTACTCACGGTATGGATATGTGTATGAGACATAAATCTGAAATTTTTGAAAGGTTCAAAGAGTTCAGATATGAAGTAGAAAAACAAACAGAAAAACTCATTAAGGTTCTTCGATCAGATCGAGGAGGTGAATACCTTAGTGGAGAGTTCCGTGATTATCTCAAGGAGAATGGTATAGTTTCATAATGGATCCCTCCTGGTACACCTCAGCTTAACGGAGTGTCGGAGAGGAGGAATCAGATCCTATTGGATATTGTTAGGTCCATGATGAGCTTCACTGATCAACCCTTGTTTCTTTAGAGAGATGCCCTATTTTCAGCTATTTACATATTGAATAGTGTTTCCTCTAAGTCTGTTCCTACCACACTATATGAGATATGACATGGTAAGAAGCTGAGTCTTGGTTATTTCAAGATTTGGGGATGTCCGGCCCAAGTCAAATGACAACAGGCGGACAAGTTAGAGGATAGGACAATTAGTGCTCGTTTTATAGAATATCCTAAGGAGTTATTTGGATACAATTTTATGTCCGAGAGAATCACAAAGTGTTTGTGAGCCGACATGCTATCTTCATGAAAAATAGTTTATCCTTGATAGAGGCAGTAGGAGAAAAATTAAGCTCGAAGAGAAAGTCTCTAAAGAGCAACGAGCCATTGTGCCTATAGAACCTATTCATATCGAGCCAGTACATGTTGTACCTCCTCCACCTCGTAGATTTAGTAGGATCTTCCATCCTCCTGAAAGGTACTTAGGTATACTTACAGAGGATGTAGAGGAAGTGTTCCTCATGGGAGATAGGGATCAAGGTAAGGATCCCAATACCTACAACGAGGCGATGTTAGACATCGATTCCGAGAGATGGCTGGAAGCCATGAAGTTAGAGATAGACTCCATGCATTCCAACCAAGTCTGGACTTTAGTAGATTCACCGGAAGGTATAGTACCTATTGGGTGTAAATAGATCTACAAGAAAAAATTAAGTTCGGATGGCTAGGTAGAGACCTATAAGGCAAGGCTAATGGCGAAAGGTTATAGTCAGTGCGAAGGCACTGATTATCAGGATACTTTTTCACCTGTAGCCATGCTGAAGTCCATTCGAATATTGCTTGTTGTTGTAGCATATCATGATATTGTGATGGTGATCACAAGGTCTGTAAGCTGCAAAGGTCCATCTATGGACAAAAACAAGTATCTCGGAGTTGGAACACTCGTTTCAATGATATAATCAAATCGTTTGATTTCTTCAAGAACGAGGAGGAACCATGTGTTTATAAGAAGGTTAGTGGGAGGGCTATTGCATTCCTCGTATTGTACGTGGATGATATCCTAAGTCAAGGTTTGGTTGTCTAAGGAATTCTCCATGATAGACTTTGGAAAAGCATCCTATATTTTGGAAATTAAGGTCTATAGAGATAGATCTAAGAGGATGCTTGTCCTGTCACAGAATATTACATAGAGGGAGTGTTGAAGAGGTTCGGCATGGAAACCTCTAAAAGGAGATTATTACCCCTTAGGCATGGGGTAAATCTCTTCAAGAAGATGTGCCCCAACACATCTGAAGAGATTCAGTGGATGAGCAAGATCCCTTATACTTCGGCTATAGGGAGCCTCATGTATACCATGCTATGTACATGACTTGATATAGTACATGCTGTGAGTGTCACGAGCATATATCAGTCAAATCCAGGCAAGAAGCACTGGATAGCTGTGAAGAACAGTCTTAAGTACTTGAGAAGAACTACGGACATGTTCTTGGTCTTTGGAAGAAGATCAGAGTTGAAGGTAGAAGGATGCACACATATTGATGATAGAAAGTCTACATCAGATTATATACAATGATGGTTCAGTAAATTGGAAGAGTTCCAAACAACCGATTATTGTAGATTCTACCTTAGAAGCGGAATGTTTAGCCGTATCTAAGGGTGCAGTGGAAACCTTCTGGTTTAATAAGTTCATTGCTGAGTTAGGTGTAATGTCATCAGATGCCATAACACTCTACTGCGATAACAAAGGCACCATAGCACTAGCTAAAGAGCCAAGGTCTCACCAGAAGCCGAAGCACATAGAGCGGTGGTTTAACCTAATAAGCGACTACCTTGAAAAGAAATAAGTAAAGGATCAGAGAGTAGACTCCACAGGAAATGTGGTGGACCCATTCACTAAGCAGATAAGTCAGCAGAAAACTCAAGCGCATCTTGAGAAGATGGGGTTTAGGTTTATAGCTGATTGGCTTTAGTGCAAGTGGGAGATTGTTAGAAGTATGCCCTAGAAGCCAATTTGGCTGACGCATTATTTTATTCTGGGACATAAATTTGTATTTGACCTAATAATGAATTTATTAGAATGGGCATTCTTTTCATTCATGTTCTTATGTGTCCATGAATCGTCCAAGAAATTAATAAGATGATGACGCATATTCTCAAGAGTTGAGAATTTGAGGCATGTGTCATTGGTGATTAATTTCTGAATTGCTCCTGATCGATGGATCATCACGAGGACGGTGATCGATCCGCTGAGATTAGTGCACAGATCGCTTTCTTTGATGGACGAGTCTTGAGTCCACAGTGTGGCGACACTGGAGCAATTGTGCAAGTGCTTGTTAGAGAACAAGGGTACTGAGCGTGACCATAGCAAGTAGTCACTTGGATGTCTATCCACTCGTCAGTGACTTACTTGATGCTGTAGTTATATGACTGGTCCTTTGACCTGCGATGCCTCGGCTATTCACAGTGAGGTTGCTGTAGTTTGACGAGCACATAAACATGAGCCCTAGCCAATTGGGTTCTTGTGGTGTAGATTGGCTGCAGTAGGTTCATTGTAGGAGTAGGGGTGCATCTAGATGGAATCTATCGATCTTGATAGGTTAAGAGAGATCCTATGTGATTTATGAGACTGAGTTCGTAAATCCTCGGCCGGGGTAGTATGTACAGTGGAAAAGGAGTTTTCCATTCTCGAACTTAAGTCGAATAAATCTTGACATATGACAGACGATGGGGTTTGACGAGTTATCCATGACCTCCGTCCTGTAGGGATCCACGATAGAAGGACTATATTATATACTAACTGCACCTAGAGGTTCATCATTCCATTCTGCTGGGTAGCCACTACATGCTGCTAGGTGTCACTGGTGGATGGTGAGACTCACAGGGACTATCTTGATGATTGATGATCCCCGGTGAGTTGAGTTGGAATTGTTCCAACCCATTGAAAGGAGTTTTCAATGATATTGTGATAGAGATCGCAGTATATCTCACTACCAGACAGAATAGAACCTATGGGGTCACACACAATAGAGGTATTGACCGATCCGATGGTTGAGTTGTGATTTGGAATCACAATAGTTCATGATTATCAATTTGATTGATAATTAATTAACCCACTAAGAGTTAGTGAGTTGAAGAAGGAGTAATTGCAATTGGATTGCAATTCAATTGAATCAATTGGACTTAATTAATTGGGCTTGATCTTATTAAATAAGAGTCCTACTTGGAGTAGGACTCCAAGAGTCCTAATTAGATTAAGGACTTCAAATTTAATTAAAGTCCTACTTGGAGTAGGATACCTAGAGTCCTAATTGGATTAGGACTAAAATTAAATAAATCCTAATTGGATTAGGATTCCTAAAGTCCTAATTATTTTTGATCTAATAAATTAAGATGACTCCTAATTGGATTAGGATTGAAGAATTTAAATGAGTCAAGATTCAATTGGGTCATAATTGGATTAGGACTCATATGGATAAGTCCTAATTGATTCATAAATTGATTGAGATCTAATTAGATTAGACCTCAATTGTGAGGGGATTAAAAGGGGCTGAAAGTGGGGCCCACGCACCTCATGAGATGAGGCTTGGGCGTGGGACATGAGAGGATTAGAGGGAGGGGCGTACGCCCCTCCTCTTGCCAAAAGATAGACGTGAGCTCCTAATTTGTAGGAGCTCACGCCTAGGGTTCAAACAAAAAAAAAAGGGAGCATGTGGCCCCCTCTTCTCATAAAAGAAAGAGGATACGGCAGCCCCCCTCTCCCATGATGGTTTTCAGCCGCACACAAACAAAAAAAAAAAAAGAAGAAAAGGGGAAACAAAAGTGGGGCCCAAATCATGGATTTTTCTTCCCGTGAGAGCTCCTCCCCTCTCTCTGGTTTTTGTGCCGTGAGAGCTCCTCCCCTCTCCCCCTTTTTGTGCCGTGAGAGTGCCTCCTCCCCTCTTGGTTTTTGTGCCATGGGCAAGCCTCCTTCCTCTTGGGGTTTTCAGCCATGAGCATCAAAGAAAAATAGGGTGGTGTATGGCTTTCTCTCTTCACCCTTCTTCCATCCACAAGAATAAAAGAAAAAGGAGGCAGCAAGATGGGATCTTCTTCCTCCCTTTCAAGTCCTTCTTCTTCCTCTTGAGATCTATCAAAGAGTTGATAAATCAAGAGAGGATTTCAGCCATCAAAACATATCTCTGCAAGGGAGCTAGCACCCCGGGGAGATTAGAGAGTTTGGATTGGTTCTCTGCCTCGTGTGGATACCCGTAGAGGCCGGACGCGTGTGCGGCTTCAAGTGAACCTTTCAACAAATACCACGATCATCAGATTGCAGTGAATATCTACCCGCACAAGGTGAAGATCTGATCTTCCTAATATTATGTAAAAGTATTTAATCCCAATCTATCTACGAACGACGGTTTTAAAATATGTTCATGCGATGAACGGAATCTCGCGCATGTATTCCGCTGCGCGCAGAATTTTTCTGAAATTTTCTGCGGCGTGCGAGGGATTCCAACACGAGACGCCTCGCCAGGTGCCGGGGACATCTCCAAACGTGCCAGTTCTTCCTGTTTGTGCCAGAGACGTCTCTGGGACAAACCGGAGACGTCTCGGCTGTCCCTGATCTGTTTTCTTCAACTCAAAAAATTCTTCAATAAATTCATAAAAATTATGGGAACTTGCCTAGACATTTCTTAACAATATTCTTAATTAATCACCTAAAATTCTTAAGTAAATTGTTAAGATAAATGGAATTATACTCTAGTGTTTTGTATTCATCAAAATCCATTAGGGGGTCAACAATCTCCCCCTTTTTGATGATGACAAAACACTGAGTATATGCAAAATTCGAAATTTAAACATATACACAGTATTTGATCAGATGTACAAGTATAATGTTTTGATTAGAGCTAGATACAGTGTGCATAATTCAAAATAGTCAATTTTCAGTTCTATCCTTATGCATAAGATTGATCTTAATAGCTCTTAAGCAATTTTAGCATATCAACTGAATTTGAATCAAGTTAAAATGAGATATTGATGCTAAAGATAATTGAAAGCTAAGTTCTTTTTGACTCCCCCTTTCTTTTCCAGAAGGGCAATTATCTTAAAGCCAATATTCTTCAATTTTGCATTCCCTATTGGTTCTACTCCATATATAAGTTCTATATATCTACTCCCCCTTTTTGTCATCAACAATGAAGGGGACAAATTATACGTAGGTACTTAAAACACAATTCCTAGGGCAATTCAGCATATTACAATGAATCACTCAAAGATATTCAAGTTATGCTCCCACTATCTATTGTTTTATTAATGAATTCAGAATTCATTTCACTCCCCCTTTGATATTCAGGTTGTGCTCCCCCTGTAAAAGTAATTCATTTCAGACCTTTGTAAAAGTAATTGTGCTCCCCCTGTTTTGTATGCATTCATAAATTGTGTCAAATTTGAGCACTTAAGGTATGTTATGAGATCTTTAAGGCACATCATAGAGTCACATACACAGAGTCAGAAATGTACACAAGGTTTCAAAAGAAATTGTATGTCATTCATATATCATTGTAAACCTTTGAAGTCATTACAAAGTTAAAAGAGGAGATCATTACAAGTATTCATCTCTAATACAAAAAGTGTTTCAAAATGAGCCTAGGGTTTACAAAAGAAGAACCCTAGATGTCTACAAAATGTCCCTCATCGGCGACGTTGCTCATAAGCCCTACAAGCTGCATCTATAAATGCATTGATGGAATCTAATAATGTTTTGAACTGCTCTCCCTGGGACTGATGAAAGGCTGCCACTAGTGCTTCAAATTCAATGCTTGCCCTTTCAAATTCTTCCTCGAAGTTGGGCAACCACAGTGCCCACATTACCTCCAGGGCTTGTCAGTTCTTGAAGGCTATTTGAAATGGTCCTCAAGCTGTCTTGTAGCTCAATTGATCTGAAGGCTTGGGAGGCATTCACACTAACTAGTTCTTGCGCTGTAGCTTCTATCTGAGCTCTAATTTCCTTCAGCTCTTGTAAAATCCCTTCATGTGAGGCTCTGATGGGGGCCAACTCAGTAGAGATCATCGATCTCATCTCCTCCCTCATCTCCTGGCAAATTACAGATGCTAAAGTGCGCATCTGGTCTTCTGATAGGGAGTAAGGCCCACTGACTGGAGGAGGTGGTGGCATGTATGTGGAAGGTCCAGCTGAGCTGGAGGGTACTGTTAGATGTATGCCCTAGAAGCCAATTTGGCTGACACATTGTTGATTCTAGGGACATAATTTTGTACTTGACTATTTATTATTGAATAAATAAAAGGCATCTTATCATTCATATTGTTTATGTGTCTATGAATCGTCCAAGAAATTAATAAGATGATGATACATATTCTCAAGAGTTGAGAATTTGAGCCATGTATCATTGGTGATTAATTTCTAAATGCTCCTGATCAATGGATCATCACGAGGACGGTGATCGATCCGATCAGTGCACAGATCACTTTCCTTCTGGATGGACGAGACT